>NC_080711.1:137500-192796 GCF_019097595.1 Hemibagrus wyckioides | reverse complement strand
AACCTCCTCAGTGCTTTATCAAAGTGATTTGAACTGATGTTGATGATTCTATAATGTTTTGTAGAGTCGAGTTCCTGGGACAGTTATTCCTCTGTGTGCAGCTCAGTGTGAACGCATGTTTAACACCACACGCACTCCAGGAGAGGAGACCGGTAACACACACACACACACACACACACACACAGTAAGACACATGTAATAACAAATATTGAGACAAAATCCTGTAGGTGTTATGTTGTAACAAAATGGTGTATTTCCGCTACTAACTGGTATGGAGTGTGGATGTCAAAAATTGGAGACCAGTGGCACTTTTGACCACAGACTATGAGATCCTATCTAAAAGTTTAGCCAAAAGCTTGAAGCACCATCTCCATTCAGTAGTGGATAAAGACCAAACCTACTGCATTCCAGACAGATCAGCTTTTGATAACTTGTTCCTGGTGCCTGATGTGCTAGAGACCTCTGATGGGACTGCAGGTTTAATCTCCTTAGATCAAGAAAAGGCATTTGACAGAGTTGGACCACACATATCTGTTTAAAGTTATAAAGGCTTTTGGTTTTGGAGGAACGTTTTTAAATTGGGTTAAGCTACTCTATACTGAGGCATCATGCATGGTCAAGGTAGAAGGTGGATTGCCGGCCAATTTCAGTCTCAAGGGGAAGGCTGTCCATTGTCTGGTCAGTTATATGCTTTGGCAATAGAACCACTACTGTTTTATCTTAGACAGAGACTATCAGGGTTCCATGTTCATGGTGGGCTTCAGGGCCCAAAGTTGTCAATTTCTGCACAGTTTTTGTTACCCATGATCAGGACATTAAAACCCTGAGTGCAGCACTCCAGGTGTATCAGAATGCTTCTTCAGCTAAAGTGAACTGGGACAAAAGCGAGGCTTTATGGGCAGGTCAGGTACATTCTGGTAAACTTCCAGTACTGCTCTAAAAGTTAAAGTGGGGTGCAAATGGACTTGAGTGTCTTTTTAGGAACAGACAACTTCCAAAAACAGAACTGGGAGGGCATAGTGGAGAGTGTGTGCACCAAATTGCCTAGATGGAAATGGTTGCTTCCCCAGTTGTCCTACAGGGGAGAGTTCTAGTTGCTAATAACTTGGTTGCTCTCCACCTTATGGCACAGACTCTGTGTATTACAACAACCTGCAGGACTTGTGCAAGAAGTGCAGAGGCAGCTAGTGAGCTGCTTCTGGTTAGGCCAGCACTGGGTTCGAGCTGTACTGCATCTACCAGTACAAGAAGGTGGACACGGATTGGTAGACATCAGGTCCAGTATAACGACCTTCAGACTCCAAACAGCCCAGAAGTTGCTATATTACAGCTCAATGTCCTGGAAAGACATAGCCACTGTGCTTCTAATGAAGGCAGGTGAAATGGGCTTGGACAAGCACTTGTTCCTGATGAACTTGCAAGAAACAGACTTGGTGAACCTCACACTTTTTTTACAGGTCTGTGCTGGAAGCTTGTAGGTTTCTTTCCTTTTCAAGGATGCCTGATGCAACAGCTGGAACATGGCTGCTAGAGGAGCCTCTACTCAACAACCAGCTCCTCAACCCAAGGGTCCTGTGTTCAGCCAGCCTGTGCTCACGTCTAAGAACTACTGGTTTTACAAAGCTAGGTCACATTGTGAGCACAGGGTGGGCAGCTGTCAGGGAAAGAACTGTGAATAGGTCACAACAACTACTGGACCAACTGGCAGCAGAGACATGCCGGTCACTGCCTGCTGCCTACCAGGAGTTCCTGAATGACCAAACTGTTATCGACCAGTGGAGAGAGGGAGGTCAGTATGAGTTCCCTACGCTGAACAACTCTGCAGCTGTGGAAGAGCCTTTCTTTAACCACTCTGGAACTGGGCACCTTCGGGCTGGCTGGGAAGAAAGCTCTATATATGCTCTGTGTAAAGGTGTGGCATACACAGTCCCTAGCGGGAGTTCCAGCTAGTAGGTGGACTGAGAATTTTGGTAACAACTCTTCCCTTAAAAGCAGCTGGCTGTCCCTTTACAATCGTCCGATAGATAAACGGACAGGCAACCTCCAGTGGAGCGATAGCCACAAACAGACATCGGGTGCACCTCGACCCTAGTGTTGGGGAGGGTTGTCCATTTTGTCTCAGGTCTGAATCTGTTTTTTATCTCTTTTCAGAATGCACATGGCTAAAAAATCTGTTTCTGTTGCTGGAACGCTGGTTTTCAGGTATAGGCGGTGTCTTCTCCCTTCAGGTTTTTATTTTCGGGCCAAAATATACAGCAAAACAAAACGCACTGTAGTTCTGCTTGGTTTTTTATCTGGTACAGTGAAACTGTTAATCTAGAAATCAAGCGAAAACAAAATGTCAGGACAGGCTACAGTCCATGTAGTAGTGATGTTTAAGGGATTAGTAGCTGCGAGGCTCAGAGTCGAACATGCGTACTGTGCTCTAGTCAGAAAGCTGCCTGTGTTCATGGAGATTTGGGGTAGAAATTCAAATTAAAATTTTATTCGTCACATACAAAATCATACACAGTAGGACATGTAGTGAAATGCTTATTACGACTGTCCTACATTTGAAGAAGAGTATAAAGTAAAGTGTGTGGACAAGAAAAGTATAGGGATATAGGTAATAAAAATATATATGGAAAAATAGGAAGAATAAAAACTAACATAGTAGAAATTAAAGACATGATAAATTATGAAAAACACTAATAGTTATGCAAAGCCGATTGTGTATCGGATATACATATACAAATATATGTGTATATAAATATATAAAAAAAATATATATATATAAAAAAATAAAAATAAAAGTGTGTATATAATATAAACATCATATAGACATAATAAATAATAACATAATACAACATATTATACACAATATATTATATATAATATAATAAAATAATATAATAGCATAATAATATAATATCTATAATAATAATATAATATCTATAATATAATAATAATATGATAATATAATGTAATATTTATAAATATTTATAAAAATATATAAATATATACATGTATAAACATTTTTAATTATATAGTATATACATGTATGTAGATAGAAAAAGTCATATATAAATATAAATGTAATGACAATAAATAATACGATATGTAAAGTGTCAGTGCAGTACGCACACAAAGATGTCCAGTGGGTGTGGTTATTGTGTGTGCAGAGTAGTGCAGGGTATACAATTAGTGCAATTTGTGTGTGCAACAATCAGCTGAGGTAAAATGTCATGTTCATGTGTGGGGTAAGTCCAGAAAGTCCAGGTTCTAGGTGTTCTGGTTGAGGGCCCGATTGGCCTGCGGGAAGAAGCTCCTCCTCATTGTGTTCACCTTCAAGGAACGGAAACGTTTCCCTGACCACAACAGTGAGATGAGTCCATTGTGGGATGGCTGAGGTCCTTCGTTATCTTCCTGGCCTTGGTCCAGCACCGCTTGCTGTACATAGTGTCCAGGTCAGGAAGCTTGGTGCAGATGGTACGCTGGGCTGATCACACCACCCTCTGGAGAGCTTGTCTGTCCTGTTTGGTGCTGTTTCCAAACCAGGCTGTGATACTCCCCATCAGGATGCTCTCAATGGGGCAGGTGTAGAATGCCTTTAACACCTTTGAGGGAAGTTTAAAGTCCTTCAGGTGTTTAAGATGATAAAGACACTGCCGGGCCTTCTTCACCAGGGTGTTGACATGACAGGACCATGTCAGGTCCTGCGTGATGTAAACGCCTAGGTACCAGAAACTGTCCACTCTCTCCACTGGGGACTCGTTGATAGTGAGGGGCTGGTAATTCCTCTCCTGCTTGGTGCTGAAGTCCACTATCAGCTCCTTAGTCTTGCTGACTTTCAGGAGGAAATTGTTGACCTGGCACCATAATTCCAGGTTTCTAACCTCCTCTAGGTAGGCCGTCTCGTCGTTGTTGGAGATCAGGCCCACCACCACAGTATCTCCCGCAAACATAATGATGTTGTTGGAGCTGGAAGTGGCCACACCATAGTTGGTGTACAGAGAGTACAGCAGGGGGCTCAGAACACAGCCCTGGGGGGCTCCAGTGCTGAGAGTGAGTGAGGGTGAGACATGGTTGCCCAACCGTACCGCCTGTGGTCTGTCTGTGAGGAAGTTGGAGATCCAGCGACACAGGGATGGGCTGAGGCGCAGGATCTCCAACTTAGTGGTGAGTATGGAGGGAACTATGGTGTTAAACACTGAACTGTAGTCAACAAACAGCATTTTGACATAATTCCCTCTTCTGCTATCCAGATGGCTCAGGGCTGTATGATGGAGGTGTGCGATGGCATCCTCAGTAGATCGGTTGGGACGGTACGCGAACTGTAGCGGGTCCAGGGTGTCAGGTAGGGAAGAAGTGATGAAGTCTCTGATTAGTCCTTCGAAGCACTTCATCACTACTGAGGTAAGGGCCACTGGGCGGTAGTCATTCAGGCAGGCGGGCTGGGGTTTCTTGGGGACTGGAACAATGGTGGACCGTTTGAAGCATGTCGGGATTATAGACTGATCCAAGGAGAGGTTGAATATCTCAGTGAACACAGGATCAAGCTGGTCAGCACAGGCCTTCAGGACCCGACCCGTGATGCCATCTGGTCCTGCTGCCTTCTTGGTATTCACTCTCCTTTCTCACGTTGTGCTCCGAGATGATGAATGCGTTTTCTTCTCCGGCATGCTCCACATGTGTGCTGCCAATAGCATTGCTAATGCCGTTAGCGCTGTGAGCTGCAGCCTCGAAGCAAGCGTAAAAGGTGTTTAGCTCGTCTGCCAGAGAAGTGTCTGCATTCACCGATCTGGAAGATGGTGTTTTGTAGTTCGTCATAGTTCTTAGTCCCTGCCATACGATAAATCCGCGAACGGATTTATCCACCCACGACTTCTGATTGGGAAATGTTCTGATGATAGTCTTGTGAACTGTGTCATCCGCTAGTTTCCTGATGAATCCCACAACCGCTTCCATAAACATGTTGACATCATCAGAGCTGCGCTGAAACATGTCCCAGTCTGCGTCATCCAGAGCATCCTGCAGAGCGGCCATCGATTGGTCCATCCAGTGTGAGACCTCCCTCCGAGCCGGAACTTCCTGCTTGAGCCTTTGTTTATATTTTGGCATGAGGAAGATGTCGGCGTGGTCGGATTTCCCAAACGGGGGGTGAGGTTGTGCCTTGTAGCCGTCTCTGACTGTTGTGTAGCAGTGGTCCAGTGTCCTTTCACCCCTGGTGGGGCAGGTGATGTGCTGATAAAAGTTCGACGCTGTGCGTTTGAGGTTGGCGCTGTTAAAATCCCCAGTCTGGTGTCTGGTGCTGCTTTATGCAGCTCGCATAAAGCAGTGTCTGTGTCTGCCCGAGGTGGAATATAAACAGCACTGACTATGACTGATGTAAACTCCTGAGGAAGATAAAAAGGACAACATTTGATGGTCAATAGTTCCAGGTTGGGTGAGCAGGAGCGTGTGAGAGGAACAACACTCGCGCTGTTGCACCAGCTACTGTTCACCATTAAACACACGCCGCCTCCCCTTGACTTCCCCGATTCCAGTGTTCTGTCCATGCGGTGAACCGAGAAGAACTCGGCCAGCTGGATGGCATGGTCTGGCACCGCTGGGTTCTAACCCTGGGCTCTCTTTTTTTTTTTTCTCATTCTGGAGTTTTTTATTAATTTCATTTAATTTTTTCTGTATTTGATTTACTCTGCTCTTGATGGTATGATATGATGCAATTTTTCTGTTTAACATGGCATCCATATAACCCAGTAAAGGGTTTATTAAAATTCAAAAATTCTCTCTCTCTCTCTCTCTCTCTCTCTCTCTCTCTCTCGGTGCATGCTGGGAAGCGGAAGTGTGGGAGGGTAATCACAAGGAGAGAAAAGGGTCTTGTTCAACTTTAAACTTTTTTCCTTTTTCTTCTTTTCTAAAAAAACTTCTCGTTGCACATTAAGTCCACGTGTGAGAGTATTTTGTGTGTGCTTGTTCCTGTTTCTCCGGGAGCAGTCTATCACACCATCAGGTGTGTAACTAATGCAAGAGTCTCAGTAGAAGACGTGCTTTTGGATATAGCTGAACGAGTGGGAAATGAAAACATCGTCTCTGCTTCCCGAATGAACAAGGCAGTGGTGGTGTTCCTGAAGCAGGAGCAGTTGGTCAGTAAGCTGGTCTCGAGCGGACTTATGGTAAGTGCCGGTTATGTTATGGTTCAGCCGTTAGCCTCACCCACCATCAGAGTGATTATTTATTTTGATTATGTCCCACCGTTTATTTCCGACACCGAGATTGAACGCAAGCTCTCCCACTTTGGTAAGTTTGCTAGTGGGGTAAGAATGGTGCCGCTCGGCTGTAAGAGCCCGGCTCTGAGGCATTTGGTGTCGTTCAGGAGACAGGTTTATATGTTCCTGAAGTCTCCGACCCTGAACGTGTCTTTCCGTTGTTTACACAAAGGAAAGTCATACATGCTGTACGCGAGCACGGGGGAGATGCGCTGCTTCGAGTGGGGTAATGTTTGGCATATGAAACTCTCCTGTCCCTATAGAGACGGGGCAGAGGGTGAAGCAGGTCCAAGTAACAGAGGAACAGGTGAACACCAGAAATGATGGAGCTATAACAGAGGAGCAGACCAGAAGTAAAGAAAATCAGGGAGAGGAAAGTGTGGAGGAGAATGTAAATGATGGAATCAAGGTTACTGAGATGGAAAAAATGTGTGTAGCTGAGGAGGTTTCAGCTGCAGATGGTGTGTGTGATGGTATAAATACTGAGGTGCAGGTGCCAGGGGTGAAGGGGTTAGGGTCTGCAGGTGAGAACAGTGTAGAGGCTGCAGGCTCAGACCCTGTTCCTGTAGTTAACCATGAAGGAACAGCAGATACGGGATTGAGAAAACAACAAGGAGAACCAATGGATGAAGGAATGGAAAATGATGATGATGACGATGATGGTGGTGCATTGTCGGATTTCTCGGATGTATCTGACATCTCTCACATAGGTGATCAGGTGTATTTATTAGAAGAGATTAATGAGTTTCTGGACAAGACATTTGGTAAAGCAGTTGATGTGCGAAGCTTTTTTACGGATGTAAAACAGTTTGAAAACTCGGTTCTGTACTGGCAGCGGAGGGTTGGAGAGGACAGACTGAGCCAATGAAAAAGATTTCGCTTAAAAAAGATCTTAACCAAGTTAAGGAGGGGGAAAACCTCCCAATCAGATGAAAATTGAGTAAACAGGTCAAATGAAACGTGGATCACTCAGGGTGTCTTTCCTGTCCTCACTTTTCTTACTGTCTTTTTTCCCCTTTTTCAAACCCTCTTTATGAATATTATAAGGGTGGGCTCGCTAAATATCAATGGGGGACGGGATATGAGGAAAAGAGCACTGATCAAAGAATTTATTAACTTAAAGGGAGTAAATGTAACATTCTTACAGGAAATACACACTGATGAGGATAATGAGGTAGACTTGAAGAGATGGTGGGAAGGGGAATGCATTCTTATAGTTATAGAACAAACTTAAGTGCAGGAGTAGCTGTCCTCTTCTCAAAAAACTTAGATCTAAAATTATTATCCAGTGTTGAAGTAGAAAAGGGTAGAATTTTAGTTATAAAAGCAGAAATGTTAGCTTACTGTTTATTAATGTTTATGCACCCAATAACTGTATAGAGCAGGCAGGGACTTTTAAAAAGTTAAAAAATGTATTAAGACAGTACAGGGAAGATGATGTTTGTGTGATAATGGGAGGAGACTGGAACTGCACACTTCATTCTCATTTAGACAGAAATGGAGAGGAGCCACAACCACACACCAGCAGCATTCTTCTCAATATCATAAATGAAACTGATTTATTGGATGTGTGGAGGAATCGAAATAAAACAGCTAAGCATTATACATGGGTAAAAATAGTGGATTCCAGGATTGCAGGTGCAAGACTGGATAGAATATATCTAAATAAATTAGAAAACAACAGGGTAGTTAATGCAGCCATAGTCCCCAACAGGTTTTCTGACCATCATATGGTCACTATAGATTTTAATGTCTCAAAACCACCATGTCCAAAATATTAGTGGCATTTTAACACCAAGTTACTACAAGACAAGTCCTTCTGTGAAAAATTCTGTAGGTCTGGGAAATTTGGGGTTTAAGACAGGAGCAGTTTGAGAGTCTGTCAGAGTGGTGGGAAGTGGGTAAAACCAATATTAGGGTCCTTTGTCAACAGTTTAGCCGTAATACCACTGGAGTTTTAAAAAAGAACATAGCACAGCTGGAAATGGACATCAGCAAAATAGAACATTTAATTGAATGTAATGCTGGGGGTGTAAACATGGACTTAAAGGTGAAGAAGCTGGAACTGAAGGCTCTTTTAGAGGAACACGTAAAAGGTGCTTTAATAAGAGCCAGAGTATCTCCATTTCATCCAAAAGAAATGGATGTTCCAACTGCCTGCTTTTTTAATCTTGAGTGTAAAATGGCACGGCAAAAGCGTACTTCACCTTCGTCGAGAAGACGGTACCATAACTTCAGATCCTGGGGAAATGAGAAGGATGGCTACCAACTTTTATGAAGAACTGTTTGGAAGGACTAAATGTGAGCCTGAGCACATAGCTAAAACAAGAGGACAGAAATATGCTGGAGTCAAGAATAAATTTTGATGAACTATCGGAGGCAGTCCAGAAGCTTTCAACAGAGCGAGCCCCGGGACTCGATGGTCTACCAGCCGAATTTTACAAAGAATTGTGGGGTGTTCTAGGAAAAGACTTGTATGACGTTATCTGTGAAAGCTTTGAGAAGGGTAAATTACCCAATAGCTGTCAGCGGGCAGTGCTGTCACTTTTACCAAAGAATGGAGACTTGGGGTTGCTGAAGAAGTGGCACCCTGTATAACTAATGTGTACTGACTACAAAATTCTTTCTAAAGGTTTAGCTAACAGACTTAAAACATGCTTGAACCAGGTTTTGAAAAGTGAACAGACATACTGTACACCAGGTCGCACAATTATGGAAAAATGGGGGATCACCACAGCTTCCAGGGGGACTAAAATGGAGAATGGATGGGATCAAGGTTCTAGGTGTGTTTTTAGGTACAGAACAGCACAGACAGAAGAACTGGGAGGGCATGCTGGAAAAGGTACTAGCTAAGTTGTCTCACTGGAAATGGCTATTACCAGAACTATCCTATAGGGGTAGAGTCCTGGTTATAAACAACTTGGCTGCTTCCATGCTTTGCCACAAGCTGAACGTCCTACAGCCACCAGAAGGCCTGACAAAATTAGTCCAAAGACAATCTGTGGAGTTTATTTGGACTGGGCAGCACTGGATTCCTGCATGTGCGTTATACATACCAGTACAGGAAGGAGGTCAAAGCCTAGTGGACATAAAAAGCCGGATCATTACCTTTTGATTACAGGCAGCACAGAGACTCTTATTTGAAAATGACCTCGGGTGGACTAACATAGCCTGCGCTCTACTTAGGATCGAACATCCCCGGGATGTAAACAGATGGAGAACAGCTGCATCACTTCAGCAGAACACAAGGATCATTGTGGGTCCTAGACCACGTACTGGAGGAGGTGAGAGCAGCTCTGCTGAGAACCTGCAGGGAGGCTTTAGAAAGTCAGTCTTTACAAGGCAGCAGGAGCGACTACAATTTTCTTGCCATCACTGTTTCAGCACTTGTACAGGAGAATAACCAGGAGGATGGCATCAGGAGAACTCTCTTCAAAACGCCAGAGCTGGGGAAGTTCAAGGACATAACAAAAACAACATTGTATATTACATGTGTGAAAGTGAACCACCAAAATGTCCTAAGAAGAGTGAAAGTGTGGAGGTGGTCAGAGTTGTTTGGCCCAGATTTTGGAGGATGCTGGAGGTCTCTGTACAAGCCTCCTGTTGAGAAACATACAGCAGACCTGCAGTGGAGACTCCTCTATGGTGCAATAGCAACAAACAGACATGTGGCACACCTGAATCCAGCAGTGGGGAGGGAATGTCCATGTTGTGGGGTTGAGAAGACAGTAGACCATTTGTTTATCCATTGTGCAAGATTAAAAGGTCTCTTTAATTTTTTACAGTCTTGTTTTGAAGGTATGGGTAAAACGTTTTCCCATAGATGGTTCATTAGTGGCCCCAGATATAAATATCATGAAAGGAAAAAGAAGTGTTTATCTATCTGATGGGATCGGCGAAATTGGCCATCTGGAAGTCTCGAAAAAACAAAATGTTAGGAATAGGTTCAGTAGATGTGGAGAACATGTTGAAAGGGATGGTGGCAGCAAAAATACCAAACAAGTACGCTTATTTTAAATTGGTTAATAACCTTCAAGATTTTGCTGATGTTTGGACTGTGTGTGGGGGGGTGTTATGTGAAGTTGGACTTAACGGATCACTGGTTTTAAATTTTTAAAATGCTATAACATTTATTTTATTACAAATTTTATTTATGTTCTATTTATTCATATTTGTGGTGTATATAATGTGAATATGTAAAAACCCAAGAAAAAGAATGTTGATCAAATAAAGACGTGTTAAACCACTCTCTCTTTCTCTCTCTGTCTCTCTCTCTCTGTCTGTCTCGCTCTGTCTCTCTGTCTCTCTCTCTCTCTCTCTCTTTCTCTCTCTGTCTCTCTCTCTCTCTCTCTCTGTCTTTTTCTCTCTCTCTGTCTCTGTCTCTCTCTCTCTCTCTCTCTCTCTCTCTCTCTCTCTGCGCATGCTTGGTGGAGAGGCGAGTGTGGCGTGTAGAGCGCATGAGAGCGGTTGGCTAAGTGCAATTCTTTTCCGTTTAAAATCTTAGAATATTTATATACTTATTGTGTGTGTGTGTGTGCGGAAAATAACTGTGTGTGAGTGTGTTGTGTGTCCGGCACGTTGTCCGTGTTGTGTGTCCGGCGTGGTGTCCGTGTTGTGTGTCCGGCGTGGTGTCCGTGTTGTGTGTCCGGCACGGTGTCCGTGTTGTGTGTCCGGCATGGTGTCCGTGTTGTGTGTCCGGTGAGTGTAGAGGAATGTTGTCTAGCAGTCGTGGTGGGGCATGAGAACATTGTCTCTGCCTCCAGAATGAACAGTGCCATTGTGGTGTTTCTGAATAATGTTGAAAAGTGATCCAGAATGGAATAATTATTAATAATGAGACAATACTGGTTTCTCCCCTCAGTTCCCCATCTAAGAAGGTCATGTTGTCCAATGTCCATCCTTTTATTTCAGATGAGGCTATCTGTAAAGAGTTGTCTTGGTACAGGCGAATTGTCTGCCCCATTATGAGAATTCCCCTTTGGTTGTAAATCCCCACTGGTGAAACACTTGGTGTCTTTCAGGAGAATGGTGTTTATCGTGTTCAAAGAAGGTGTGGAAGAGCTGAATGCTGTTTTTAAATTCTCTATTGAAGGATTTGACTACAACATATTTGTCTCCTCAGATGCAGATATTAAGTGTTTTAAATGTGGTAAAACAGGTCATCTTGTTCAGGCCTGCCCTGAGAGGCAGAGTGACCCCGGTGTTTGTGAGCGCCCGGGGCAGGTGAACATGGAGAACGGATGGGCGCCAGGTATAGATGGTCTCCCTGTTGAATTCTACAAAGCTTTCTGGGCAGTATTAGGGCAGGACGTGCTGGAGGTCCTACAGGGCAGCATGAATGTCGGTCAGCTCCTGCTGAGTTGCGGGAGAGCCATCCTGACCCTGCTGCCAAAAAGGGAGACCTGACCCACCTGAAGAACTGGCACCCGGTGTCACTACTGTGCACTGGCATCAAGCTGCTCTCAAAAGCATTAGCCTCAAGACTGACCAAGGTTATGGAGCAGATCACTCACCAGGATCAGTCGTACTGTGTGTCTGATAGGTCTGTATTTGTCAGCATATGCAGATGACCTGGTAATAATGATAGACTCACAAAAAGACGTGAACGTTTTAACTGACATTTTAAATGACTTTCAGGTTTATCTTCTGCAAAAGTCAACTGGACCCAAAGTGAAGCCATTTTAATTGGGGAGTGGGGAGGTGGGCAACCTTCACTACCAGGGGGTCTAGTGTGGAAAAAAGGTGGTTTTAAATACTTGGGTGTCTACCTGGGGAATGCTGAGTTTTTAAATAAAAACTGGGAAGGCTCTGTAGAGCACGTGAAGAGCAGACTGAGCAGGTGGAAGCGGCTGGTCCCAAGGATGTCCTACAGGGAATGAATGCTGGTCATCAACAACCTCGCCGTTTTGTCCCTCTGGCACAAGCTGGCATGCGTGGATCCGCCGCCAAACCTGCTGGCGAACATCCAGGCCCTGCTGGTGGACTTCTTTTGGGACGGTCTACATTGGATTCCTCAGAGCGTCTTTCACCTGCCAAAGTGGAGGGGGGGACAGGGGCTGGTCCAGATAGCCGGCAGAACTGCAGCTTTCCGCCTCCAGTTCATCCAGAGATTTCTCGCTGGTCCCAAAGACTTAATATGGAGAGCAGCAGCCCATGGACTTTTACACAAGGTCAGAGTACTGGGGCTAGACCAAACTTTGTCTTTAATGGACACCAAAACGCTGGACATTTCTGGATTACCAAGTTTTTACCGTGGACTTTTTAAAATATGGAACTGTTTTAGAAAACAAAACTACAGAATGCTACACTGGCTGCTGGAGGAGCCCCTGATTCATGGCGGGAGACTGGACATCTCCGGTGTGACCGCCCCTGCGTTGTCCGGAGTACTCATCTCCTCAAGGGTCATGACACTCCGGGAGCTGGTGAACATCGCGGGGACGGACTTGTCGTGGGCAGAGGACCTGGCAGCACGTTTGGGACTAAGGTCCCTGCGTGTTGTCAACCAGCTCTTACATCGCTGGAGGACTGCCCTAACATCAGAGGAGCGTGTTCAGCTGATGGACTACCAGATTACCAAGACCAACCCTGCAGAAGAAGGACGTTTTCCCCAGCTGGACATCACTTCTGACCTTGACGGGTCTGAAGGTCCGCTCCTGGAGTGCCAGGGCGAAGGGGAGATGAACTTTGGTTTTAAGTTTTTAAACAAGGAGAAGCTGAGTGGGAGGGTGGACACCCCATGGAGAAGTGTACATGGTTTTAATGATGATATTAAACCAGAGTGGACGCACTGTATAAACCACCGTTAACTAAAAAATCTGCTGACCTCCAGTGGAGGATTTTACACTGTATTATCTCTGTGAACTCTTTTATTTCTGTTTTAAACCCTGATGTTGCACATGATTGTCCTTTTTGTTCACAGAGAGAAACAGTTTTTCATGCTTTTATTCACTGCTCCAGGTTACAGTCACTGTTTGTGTTTTTACGGAGCATTTTAAGGTCTTTTTAATGTTGTTTTTACTTTTCAGTGTTTTATTTTTGGTTTTAATTTTGTCAGGAAACACCGGTTCAGGTGCCAACTGATCAATTTTATATTTGCCAAAAATGGCAATTTACCTGAGCAGAAAAAAACAGATTGCACAAAACAGACTGTGCTGCTAAAAGAATTTTCTCCAGGCTGGTTAAATCAAGAATTTAAATTAATTTTAATTTTTATAAGAGTATGAATGATTTGTTGATGTTTGAGGCAGTGTGGTGGTGTGAGAAAGCTCTGTGCACTGTTGAAGAAGGAGAGCTCTGCTTTGCACCAGAGCTAAACTAATTCTCACTTTTTTTAACTATCCCCTGCTATACTGAACCCAATTTATTGAAATGGTTTTAATATGTATTTATTTATTCATTTATTTATTTATTGAGTGACCTATGTATAATGTGACTTTAAATAAAAGGACTGTAAAAAGTAAAAAAAAATCTGTCTCTCTCTCTCTCTCTCTCTCTCTCTCTCTATGTCTCTCTCTCTCACACAGACACACTGAGGCACTGGGAGGACAGTGAGTTTGTGGCCGTCTACCACAGGGGGCGCTATTTCAGGCTGTGGGTTTATTCTGCTGGACGTCTTCTCTCTCCCCGAGAAATACAACACCAGATCCAGAACATCTTGGATCACCCTTCAGCTCCAGCACCAGGAGAGGAGAGACTGGGAGCACTGACCGCTGGAAACAGGTTACATATACACACATACACAAACACATATACTCTCCACACTATACACTCCACATTATATACTCCACACTATACACTCCACACTATATACTCCACACTATACACTCCACATTATATACTCCACACTATATACTCCACACTATACACACCACACTATACACTCCACATTATATACTCCACACTATACACTCCACACTGTAGACTCCACACTATATACTCCACACTACACACTATATACTCCACACTATATACTCCACACTATACTCTCCACACTATACTCTCCACACTACACATTATCCACACCACACTATACACTCCACACTATACACTATACACTCCACACTATATACTCCACACTATACACTCCACACTATATAGTCCACACTATACACTCCACACTGCACATTATACACTCCACACTATACACTACACAGCGCACACTATACACTACACACTATACACTACACACTACACACTATACATACTATACACTACACACTACACACTATACACTACACACCATACACTACACACTACACACCATACACTATACACTGCACACTATACACTACACACTATACATACTATACACTACACACCATACACTATACACTACACACTATACACTACACACCATACACTACACACTACACACCATACACTATACACTGCACACTATACACTACACACTATACACACTATACACTACACACTGCACACTATACACTACACACTATACACTCCACACTATACACACTATACACTACACACCATACACTATACACTGCACACTATACACTACACACTATACACACTATACACTACACACCATACACTATACACTACACACTACACACTGCACACTATACACTACACACCATACACTATACACTGCACACTATACACTACACACTATACATACTATACACTACACACCATACACTATACACTACACACTATACACTACACACCATACACTACACACTACACACCATACACTATACACTGCACACTATACACTACACACTATACACACTATACACTACACACTGCACACTATACACTACACACTATACACTCCACACTATACACACTATACACTACACACCATACACTATACACTGCACACTATACACTACACACTATACACACTATACACTACACACCATACACTATACACTACACACTACACACTGCACACTATACACTACACACTATACACTCCACACTTTACACTACACACTATACACTACACACCATACACTATACACTACACACCATACACTATACACTACACACTATACACTATACACCATACACTACACACCATACACTATACACTACACACTATACACTACACACCATACACTGCACACTACACACTATACACACTATACACTACACACCATACACTATACACTGCACACTATACACTATACACTACACACTATACACACTATACACTACACACTATACACTCCACACTTTACACTACACACCATACACTACACACTATACACACTATACACTACACACTATACACTATACACTACACACTATACACACTATACACTACACACTATACACTCCACACTTTACACTACACACCATACACTGCACACTATACACTACACACTACACACCATACACTATACACTATACACTCCACACTATACACTACACACCATACACTATACACTGCACACTATACACTACACACTATACACTCCACACTTTACACTACACACCATACACTATACACTACACACTATACACTACACACTATACACACTATACACTACACACTATACACACTATACACTACACACTATACACACTATACACTACACACTATACACACTATACACTACACACTATACACTACACACTATACACACTATACACTACACACCATACACTATACACTACACACTATACACACTATACACTACACACCATACACTATACACTGCACACCATACACTATACACTACACACTATACACTCCACACTTTACACTACACACCATACACTACACACTGCACACTATACACTATACACGGTACACTCCACACTATACACAATACACTCCACACTATACACAATACACTCCACACTATACACTACACACCATACACTATACACTGCACACTATACACTACACACTACACACCATACACTATACACGGTACACTCCACACTATACACAATACACTCCACACTATACACTACACACCATACACTATACACGGTACACTCCACACTATACACGATACACTCCACACTATACACTGCACACTACACACCATACACTATACACGATACACTACACACTATACTCTACACACTATACACTGCACACTACACACCATACACTATACACGATACACTACACACTATACTCTACACACTATACACTCCACACTCCACACTATACACTCCACACTATACTCTACACACTGCACACTACACACTATACGCTGCACACTGCACACTACACACTTCACACTATACACTACAAACTACACACTACACACTGCACCACGTGGATTAGATAAACCCCTGATGTTCTTGTCTGACTCTAACCTGTTGTATGTGATAGCTTTACATTTTCGTTCACGTTTCTGTCATGTGGCAGACGGCTTTATCCAGAGAGACTTATTAATGAACACATCAGCATTGGCTCACAGACTTCAGAGAACATCAGCCTAATAACTTAGACAGAAAAGCAAGAGCTAGTTCAAGTGCTTCAGGAAGAGAAAGGTCATCACCCAGCGTTTGAAGATGGTAAGTGACTCAGCTGTTCGGACATCTAGGGGAAGTCCATTCCACCAGCTGAATGTGATGCAGCTACAGGAAGCCGGTGGAAGAGCAGCAGAGGGGTGGTGTGGGAGAACTTGGTCAGGTTGATAATAATAATAATAATAATAATATTAATAATAATAATAATATAACATGCTGAAGACTCACTTTTCTTTCTCTGTTCTTTAAAAGGGTGACTCTGGCTGCTGCACTTCCTTTAAATGACCAGCAGGTGGTGCTGCAGAATGTGTTTTAAAGCTGGCCCTCAGCTGTATAATGTGATCAGGGCAGTTAGGTGTTTTCCTCCTGAACCTGTTTTTATTAGAGCAGGAAAACATCAACTGATGCTATTGTGACATTATATAACCTAATCATGTCATTTTAGGTGCTTAATTAGGCTAGGGTTCACACACGCAAAACACTGACCACTGGATAAACGTCACCATGACAGCCACAACACAATGCACTACCTTACTTCTAAGAATGTTTTGTGTGTGTGTGTGTGTATATGCAGGGTGCCCTGGGCCCGTGTGAGGAAGCAGTTCTTCAGCTCAGGGGTAAATAAGCGTTCTCTGGACTGCATTGAGAAAGCGGCTTTCTTCGTGACTCTGGATGATGAAGAGGAAGGGATGAAGGGTGACGATCCATCTGGGAACCTGGACCGCTACGCTAAATCACTTCTGCATGGCAAGTGTTACGACCGGTAAGAAACACACACACGCACACACACACACACACACACACACACAAAAAGAAATGCTCGTTAAAGTGAGCGTGGCCTCCGTAGCTGTCAATCTCACTGAAGGAGGTGTGGCCTCTGTTGATTTATTGAAAGGGGCATGGCCTCTGTAGCTGTTGTCTGAAGTGAACATTGGTGACAGAGGACGAGTCTCACAAAGAATGTTTTAGACTCAGAATGAAAGGCCATGAGATGTTCTTCTGTCAGTCTTCAGCTCTGGCTTTATAGTCCCAGTGACCCTCTGAGCCAGAGCCAGAGGAATGTGGAGACAGGAAAGTCTCTCTCTCTCTCTCTCTCTTTTGTTGAATAAGAGTGTTGAAGGTCAAGTTGTGCTTCTCCTTTCCTCTTTTATGAACAGGAAACCAGAAGGCAGAAATACAGGAAGTCAGGGGCTGGAGTGTGAGAGCCTGCAGTGATGGGTGACAATTAAAATCTTTCCTTCTTGTTTTCTGATAGCAGTGCTGATAGAACTAATGACCGCTACACTGTGATTATTAGGCATTTTCTCACAGTGACCAATGGGAAGTGTGTGAACATCTGGTGATTGTGAACACTCTAGCACACACACACACTCCTCACGTAAACCCTCACTCCCACTGGACCTCTAGCTGCTGAGTTAAAATGTGAGAGTGTGAATATGGTGATGTGTACAGCATGGAGTCTGTTCTATGTACAATCATGTCCATCAACATTTGGACAATGACATGTCCATCAACATTTGGACACTGACTTGTCCATCAATGTTTGGACACTGACATGGATATTGTTGTTTTAGTGTATTTACATTAAATAATGGATATTAGTGTAGGAAATTTAGCAGTGTAGGAACTACAGTACTTTTAATATGTGGCCCTGCCCCCTTTTTGAGGGATCAAATTTAAGTAGACAGATTTTTAAAAAATAATAGAATATAAATGATAACATTAGAAATTAAAATGTATATTTAGTTCTAATGAGCAAGCCAGCGATGGCGCAGGTGGTGAGGAGATGATATGAGGAAGAAACGATGAAGAACCAAGCACTCGGTTCCTCCTTAAAATGACCGAAGGCACTGGTGGCCTCAGGAACACCAAAAGATATGCAAGACCTCGTCTATCTGTGTCAAAGTCCACCATCAAGAGAAAGGTTGACCAGAGTAAATACTCAGGCTTTACCATATGTGCAGCATCATGTGTCAGCATCCTCTGGAGAGCAGAGAGTGGAGAGGAGAACACGGAGAAGGAAGGAGCTGCTGATGGTCAGAAGCCAACCACAGGGTCTGATAGCATGGTGTGTAGGTCTGCCAGAGGAATTGCTCCTGGTGTGTTTCTGGAGGAAGTGAGTGCTGAGAGAAACAGCAGTGTATGAGATGATATCTCCTAACACACACACACTTCAGGACTCAGATGGAGCTTCACACTGCAGATGGACAATGACCTCACATTCAAGTTTAATATCAATATTTTGGGTTCATATTCATGATGTAATTCACAACGCCCAAATATTTACTGACCATCAAATCTGCACAGTCACTCTAACACTCAATACCTTCGCAGGTTACCATAGTAACGGGTAAGGAGAATAAACAAGGACAAAACACTCTTTCTCTTTCTCTCTCTCTCTCTGTCTGCCCCCCCCTCCCTCTCTGTCTCTCCCTTTGTCTTTCTCTCTCTCCCTCCCTCTCTCTCTGTATGTGAGCGAGTGTGAGTGTGTGTGAGTGTGTGTGTGAGTAGTGTGTCGGTGAAGCGTGGTTATGGTGGATCCGAACACGAGGCTGTGTGAGAGTCTGACTCACCAGCACGGTGTCTGTGTTGTGTGTCCGGCACGGTGTCCGTGTTGTGTGTCCAGCGAGTGTAGAGGAATGTTGTCTAGCAGTTGGTAACGTGGTGGGGCATGAGAACATTGTCTCTGCCTCCAGAATGAACAGTGCCCTTGTGGTGTTTCTGAATCTTCTTCTTT
The DNA here is from genome assembly GCF_019097595.1 of Hemibagrus wyckioides. Taxonomy (NCBI): domain Eukaryota; kingdom Metazoa; phylum Chordata; class Actinopteri; order Siluriformes; family Bagridae; genus Hemibagrus; species Hemibagrus wyckioides. The sequence continues at coordinate 173,350 of NC_080711.1, read as the reverse complement.
CGGCTTTTCCCTTCAGGGGTCTCCACAGCGAATCATCTCTCTCCACCTATCCCTATCTTCTGCATCCTCAACACTTACACCCACTAGCTTCACATCCTCATTTATTACATCCATATTCCTCCTCTTTGGCCTTCCTCTTTTCCTCCTGCCTGGCAGCTCCATGTCCAACATTCTCCTACTAATATACTCACTCTCCCTCTTCTGGACATGTCCAAACCATCTTAACCTGGCCTCTCTAACTTTGTCCCCCAAACGTCCAACATGAGCTGTCCCTCTGATGTACTCGTTCCTAATCCTGTCCAACCGTGTCACTCCCAAAGAGAACCTCAACGTCTTCAGCTCTGCTACCTCCAGCTCTGACTCCTGTCTCTGTCTCAGTGATACTGTCTCTAAACCATACAGCATGGCCAGTCTCACCACTGTCTTGTATCACCTTCCCCTTGATTCTCTCTGATATTTTTCTATCACACAGAACTCCCGACACCTTTCTCCACCCATTCCAACCTGCCTGCACTCGCTTCTTTACCTCTTTCCCACACTCTCCATTACTCTGGACTGTTGACCCCAAGTACTTAAACTCCTGTCCCTTCTTCACCTCTTCACCCTGTAATCTTACTGTTCCACTTCCCTCCCTGTCATTCACACACATGTACTCAGTCTTACTACCACTGACTTTCATTCCTCTTCTCTCCAGCGCAAACCTCCACCTCTCCAGGTTTTCCTCCACCTGCTCCCTGCTCTCACTACAGATCACAATGTCATCTGCAAACATCATTGTCCAAGGAGACTCCTGTCTGACCTCCTCTGACAACTGGTCCATCACCACAGCAAACAGGAAGGGGCTCAGAGCCGATCCCTGATGCAGTCCCACCTCCACTCTGAACTCCTCTGTCTGACCTACAGCACACCTCACCACTGTCCTGCTCCTCTCATACATGTCCTGCACCACTCTGACATACTTCTCTGCTACTCCTGACTTCCTCATACAGTACCACAGCTCTTCTCTTGGCACCCTGTCATACGCTTTCTCCAAGTCTACAAACACACAGTGCAACTCTCTCTGACCATCCCTATACTTCTCCATCAACATTCTCACAGCAAAAATTGCATCTGTTGTGCTCTTTCTGGGCATGAAGCCATACTGCTGCTCACAAATTTCCACTACCTTCCTTAACCTAGCTTCCACTACTCTTTCCCAGAGCTTCATTGTGTGGCTCATCAACTTTATCCCCCTATAGTTGCTGCAACTCTGCACGTCACCCTTATTCTTAAAGATCGGCACTAATACACTTCTTCTCCATTCCTCAGGCATCTTCTCACTCTCTAAAACCCTGTTAAACAAACCAGTTAAAAATTCCACTGCCGCCTCTCCTAGACACTTCCAGACCTCCACCAGGATGTCGTCAGGACCAACTGCCTTTCCACTTTTCATCCTCTTCAAAGCCTTCCTGACTTCATCCTTTCTAATCTTATCTACTTCCTGTTCCACAGAGTTCACCCCTTCTACTCTTTGTTCCCTCTCATTTTCCTCATTCAGGTCTTCAAAGTACTCCTTCCATCTTCTCTGTACACTCTCCTCACTTGTGAGCATCTTTCCATCTCTATCCTTAATAACTCTAACTTGCTGCACATCCTTCCCATCTTGATCCCTCTGCCTAGCTAACCTGTACAAGTCCTTCTCTCCATCTCTAGTGTCTAACCTAGTGTACAACTCATCATACGCCTTCTGCTTGGCCTTAGACACCTCCCTCTTCACTCTGTGCTGTAACTCCTTGTATTCCTGTCTATTCTCTTCAGTCCTGTCCATGTCCCACTTCTTCTTGGCTAACCTCTTCCTCTGAATACTATCCTGAACTTCCTCATTCCACCACCAAGTCTCCTTATCTTCTTTCCTCCTTCCAGATGACACACCCAGCACCTTCCTTCCTGTCTCCCTGATCACTTCTGCTGTAGTTTCCCAGTCATCTGGCAGCACTACCTGACCACCCAGAGCCTGCCTCAACTTCTGTCTAAATTCCTCACAACATTCCTCCTTTTTCAGCTTCCACCACTTGGTTTTCTTCTCCATCTCTATCTTTGACCTCTTCTTACAGACCATCAAATTCATCCTACACACCACCATCCTATGCTGTCTGGCTACACTCTCTCCCACTACCACTACAGTCACTAATCTCTTTCAGATTGCCTCTTCTACATAGGATGTAGTCTACCTGTGTGCTCCTACCTCCACTCTTGTAAGTCACTCTATGCTCCTTCCTCTTCTGAAAATAAGTGTTAGCCACAGCCATGTCCATCCTCCTAGCAAAGTCCACTACCATCTGTCCTTCAAGGTTCATTTCCTTAACTCCAAATTTGCCCATCACCTCCTCATCACCTGTGTTCCCCTCACCAACATGTCCATTAAAATCTGCTCCTATCACCACTCTCTCCCCCGTGGGAATACTCTCTACCACCTCATCTAATTCACTCCAGAATCTCTCTTTCTACTCTAACTCACAACCTGTGGGGCATAACCACTAACAACATTCAACATCACCCCTTCAACCTCTAACTTCAGACTCATCACCCTGTCTGACCCTCTCATCACCTCCAGAACATTCCTCACAAACTCCTCCTTCAGGACCACACCTACCCCATTTCTCTTACTATCCACACCATAATAAAACATCTTGAATCCTGCTCCTATACTACGAGCCTTGCTCCCCTTCGACCTGGTCTCCTGTACACACAGTAAATCCACCTTCCTTCTCTCCATCATATCAGCCAGCTCTCTACCTTTCCCTGTCATAGTACCAACATTCAGAGTTCCTATTCTCAGTCCTACACTCTTACCTTTCCTCTTCTCTCTCTGTCTACGCACTGTCCTCCCTCCTCTACTTCTTTGACCAACAGTAGCCCAATTTCCACCAGCGCCCTGTAGGTCGCCGATGGCGGTCGTTGTTAACCCGGGCCTCGACCGATCCGGTATGAAATTCAGAGTACTGGCGATTCGCATGGTTAAATTTGGCAATGTTTTACACCGGATGCCCTTCCGGATGCAACCCTCTCTATTTATCCGGGCTTGGGACCGGCACAGAAGTCGTTGGACTGTGACCCCATGGCTAGATTATGGTGGTGTTTATGAATAATGTTGATAAAGTTAGAAAACTGATCCAGAATGGAATAATTGTTAATAATGAGTCAATACTGGTTTCTCCCCTCAGTTCCCCATCTAAGAAGGTCATGTTGTCCAATGTCCCTCCTTTTATTTCAGACAAGGCTATCTGTAAAGAGCTGTCTCAGTACAGGCAAACTGTCTCCCCCATTAAGAAAATTCCCCTTGGTTGTAAATCCCCACTGGTGAAACACTTTCTTTCAGAAGAATGGTCTTCATGGTTTTTAAAGAAGGTGTAGAAGAGCTGAATGCTGTTTTTAAATTCTCTGTTGAAGGATTTGACTACAACATTTTTGTCTCCTCAGATGCAGATATTAAGTGTTTTAAATGTGGTAAAACAGGTCATCTTATTTGGGCCTGCCCTGAGAGTCAGAGTGACCCCGGTGTTTCTGAGCGCCCGGGGCAGGACGCAGCTGAGACGGCTGGGGTCGTTCCCCCTGCGGCTACAGTTTGGCCGGCTGCTGAGGGCCCCGGAGCTGCTGCTGCACCAGACCCGAAAGAAAGTGAGCCCCAAGCCCAGCCTGCAGCCCAGAAGCCCACTGGAGCCACGCCAGCCCCGGAAAAGCCATGCAGGGCCGGACCGGCTGAGGAAGAGCCATACTTGGCTCAACTGGACCAGGAGAAGCCGTGCTCCACTGAGAAGAGCTCAGTGGGTTCTGGAGCAGTGCTGGAGCTGCCTGCGCTGGCAGAGGCAGGCACAGAGGTGCAGAGCGACTGCCCGGAAACACCGGACACTACACCAGTGCAGGGTGATGGGGGAGACGTGGACATGGTGGATGAGCCCGTCTTTAAAGTTCCAAATAAAAAGAAAAAGCAAGGTAAGGGATGGGGAAAAAACATGCAAAAAAAAACCCCACAAAGGAGGAGGAACGAGAATCAGACAGTGACGACTGCATGTCAGACTTGGTTTTAACTCTCAATTCTCAGGAGGAACAGGTTAATGTCATGTATAGTACAGAGGATATTAAGGAGTTTTTAAGGAACACCAAATGGCAGAAGAATGTAGCATTAGAAGAGTTTTTCCTGGACCATAAAGTTTATTCATGATGTTAAGTTCCTCAGAAGAGAAGGAGCTTTTATTGATGTAGAAATTTTCTGTCTAAAGAAACTGATAACGAGAATGAAAAGGGAAAACTCTGATGATAACTGATGTGTGGTGTTTTTTATTTTAGAGTGGTTTTTACCCTCTGTTTAGTTTTATTTATTTTATTTATTTATTTTAATGAAGGGTATTAATATTGCAAGTTTAAATATTAATGGAGCAAGAGAGCAGAATAAGAGCTAAGCTGTATGGTGTTTTAAAGCAGAAGCACATTGACGTTATCATGCTACAGGAAACCCACAGTGATACCAGCAATGCTGCTGATTGGGTGAAGGAGTGGGATGGGTTGGTGGTTTTAAGTCATAACACAACGCTCAGTGGTGGAGTCGCCTTGCTCTTTACTCACAGTTTTATTCCTTGTTCTTATTCAGTTGAAGAATTTTTAAATGGGAGGCTTTTAAAAGTGAAAACTTTTTATGAGAATGAGGTTTTAGTTTTTATTTGTGCGTACACTCCCACCAGTGCAGTGGAGAGGATGATGTTTTTAGATACTCTGAACAATGTCATTGCTGACTGCAACACTGCAGAGATTTTAAATCTGGTTGGAGATTTTAATTGTACAACAGATAATGTAGATCAGAACCACACAGAACCTCACATGGCTTCCCGTAAGCGTCTGTGGGAGATGGTGGAGGCCCACGAGTTGAGCAACATATGGAGAACTTTTCATAAGAACAAGAGACAGTACACATGGGCCCATGCCATAGACAACACACTCTCCCTGGCAAGATTAGATCGCTTTTATGGTTTTATTGTTCCAGTAGGTATCTCTGACCACAGTATGGTACAGTGTACTATTACTAAAGAGAAGGTTAAACCTAGGAGTGCCTACTGGCATTTTAACACTGCTCTTTTAGAAGACACAAATTTTACAGAGTCTTTTATTTATTTATGGAATTGTTTTAAACATGAGAAGGCAGCTTTTAGTTCACTTCAGCTGTGGTGGGATGTGACAAAAATGCAAATCAAAGTTTTTTGTCAACAGTACACTCTCAATGTCACAAGAGACATTGTTAGATCTCTGAAAGCTCTGGAGATAAAAATAGTGGAACTCCAGAATTTGGAGGCCACTGGAAATCGAGGGCATATTGAAGTCCTCAAAAGTAAAAAGCTAAAATGAACGACCAGTTAGACATTACAGCACAGGGGGCACTGGTCTGTTCACGCTTTAAAAGCGCAGCTGAGATGGACGCTCCATCAAAGTTCTTTTCCAGTTTAGAGCAAAAGAATGGACAGAAAAGATTTATACATGCTGTGTGAACAGAATCAGGGGATCTCGTATCTGAGCCCACTGAAATTCACCAGCAGACAGTAAGCTTCTACTCGAAGCTGTACAGCAGTCAGTGGTCAGGGGCACAAGTGGTGGAGGACAGCTTCCTCATGGACCTGCCAAAGCTCTCTGAGCAAGTGGCCAGAGAGTTGGAAAGGAAGCTGACACTGGAGGAGGTCCATGAGGCTCTCCAGGGGATGGAGAATGGACAGGCGTCAGGTATAGACTGTCTCCCTGTCGAGTTCTACAAGGCGTTCTGGGCTGCCATAGGGCAGGACGTGCTGGATGTCCTACGGGACAGCATGCGGAGAGGTGAACTCCCGTTGAGCTGCAGGAGGGCCGTCCTGACCCTGCTACTGAAAAAGGGAGACCTGACACACCTGAAAAACTGGCACCCGGTCTCACTACTGTGCACTGACTGCAAGCTGCTCTCAAAAGCATTAGCCTCGAGACTGACTAAGGTAATGGAGCAGCTCATTCACCAGGACCAGACTTACTGTGTGCCTGATAGGTCCATATTCAATAACGTGTATTTAATTCGTGACATTTTGGACGTCTCCAGGCTATTGGGCTTAAAAACTGGTCTGATTTTCCTAGATCAGGAAAAGGCTTTTGACCGGGTTGAGCTTAAATATTTGTGGAAGGTGCTGATCTGGTAGTGATGATAAACACACAGAATGATGTGAATCTTTTAACTGACATTTTAAAGGACTTTCATATTTTATTCTCTGCCAAAGTTAACTGGTCAAAGAGTGAAGCCATTTTAGTTAGGGAGTGGGGAGGTGGGCAACCGTCACTACCAGGAGGCTTAGCATGGAAAATAGGTGGTTTTAAATACTTGGGTGTCTACCTGGGGAACAACGAATTTTTAAACAAAAACTGGGAAGGCTCTGTAGAACACGTGAAGGGCAGACTGAGCAGGTGGAAGTGGCTGGTCCCAAAGATGTCCTACAGGGGGAGAACGCTGGTCATCAACAACCTCGCCGTGTCGTCCCTCTGGCACAAGCTGGCACACGTGGATCCACCGCCGAACCTGCTAGCGAACATCCAGGCCCTGCTGGTGGACTTCTTCTGGGATGGTCTACACTGGATTCCATAGTGTGTTCACCATCTGCCCAAAGGAGAAGGAGGACAGGGGCTGGTCCAGCTGTCCAGCAGAGCCGCAGCCTTCCGCCTCCAGTTCATCCAGAGGCTCCTCACTGGACCCAGAGACTTAGTATGGAGAGCAGCAGCCAGTGGATTATTACGCACAGTTGACACAAAAATGCTGGACATTTCAGGACTACCAGCCTTTTACCGTGGACTTTTTAAAATCTGGAACATTTTTTAAGAAGCAGAACAAAGGCTGCAGAACGTTACACTGGAGCCTCTGGTGTACAGTGGGCGACTGGACATCTCCAGTGTGACCGTCCCTGCACTGACCAGAACTCTCATCTCCTCAGGGTTTATAACGCTCCGGGAGCTTGTGAACATCGCGGGGTCGGACTTGTCGAGGGCAGAGGACCTGGCAGCGCGTATGGGACTGCGGTCCCTGCGTGTTGTCAATCAGCTCCTACACCGCTGGAAATCTGCACTAACATCAGAGGAGCGTGTTCAGCTGATGGACTATTCACACACAGAGACTGGTCCTGCAGAGGACGAACCCTTTCCCCAGCTGAACATCGCTCCTGACCTCGACGGGTGTGCAGGACCCCTCCTGGAGTGTCGGGGTGAAGGGGAGATGGACTTTGGGTCAGTGTCGGGGAAGCTGCTCTACAGAGCGTGTGTAAAGGTTTTAAATAAGAAGAAGCTGAGTGGGAGGGTGGACACCCCATGGAGAAGTGTACATGGTTTTACTGATGATTTTAAACCAGAGTGGACGCACTGTATAAACCACCGTTAACTAAAAAATCTGCTGACCTCCAGTGGAGGATTTTACACTGTATTATCTCTGTGAACTCTTTTATTTCTGTTTTAAATCCTGATATTGCACATGATTGTCCTTTTTGTTCACAGAGAGAAACAGTTTTTCATGCTTTTATTCACTGCTCCAGGTTACAGTCACTGTTTGTGTTTTTACGGAGCATTTTAAGGTCTTTTAATGTTGTTTTTACTTTTCAGTGTTTTATTTCTGGTTTTAAGTTTGTCAGGAAACACCGGTTCAGGTGCCAACTGATCAATTTTATATTTGGTCAGGCCAAAATGGTGATATACCTGAGCCGGAATTCTGAAAAGGCTGATAAAGTCAAGAATTTCAATTAATTTTAACTTTTATAAAAGTATGAATGAGTTGGATGTGTTTAGATGTGTGTGGTGTTGGGAGAATGTTTTGTGCTCTGTAGCAGAAGGAAAACTTACCTAACTAAACAGAACTAAACTAATCATCACCTGTGTTTAAACTCATTTACTGACATGATTTTAATACTTATTTATTTATTAAGTCACTGATTTTTATATAAGTTGTATAAAAAGTCAAAAAGTCTCTCTCTCTCTCTCTCTCTCTCTCTCTCTCAGGTGGTTTGATAAGTCCTTCTCAGTGGTAATCTATAAGAATGGGAAGACCGGTCTGAATGCTGAACACTCCTGGGCTGATGCACCGACTGTGGCTCATTTATGGGAGGTTAGAGAACAGAGAGCAGTCTGAACACCTTAAACACACACACACACCACGTTACACAACACATACACATTACAACAAACAAACATCACAGTAAACAACACACACACACACACACACTACAACACACACACACCATGTTACACAACACACACATTGCAACAAACAAACATCACAGTAAACAACACACACACACTACAACACACACCACATTTCACACCACATACACATTACAACAAACAAACATCACAGTAAACAACACACACACACACACTACAACACACACACACACACCACGTTACACAACAAATACACATTACAACAAACAAACATCACAGTAAACAACACACACACACACACTACAACACACACACCACGTTACACAACACATACACATTACAACAAACAAACACAGTAAACAACACACACACACACACCATGTCACACACACACCATGTTACACAACACATACACATTACAACACACAAACATCACAGTAAACAACACACACACTACAACACACACACACCACGTTACACAACAAATACACATTACAACAAACAAACATCACAGTAAACAACACACACACACACACTACAACACACACACACACACCACGTTACACAACACATACACATTACAACAAACAAACACAGTAAACAACACACACACACACACCATGTCACACACACACCATGTTACACAACACATACACATTACAACAAACAAACATCACAGTAAACAACACACACACACACACACTACAACACACACACACACACCACGTTACACAACACATACACATTACAACAAACAAACACAGTAAACAACACACACACACACACCATGTCACACACACACCACGTTACACAACAAATACACATTACAACAAACAAACATCACAGTAAACAACACACACACACACTACAACACACACACACACACACCATTAGACAACACATACACATTACAACAAACAAACATCACAGTAAACAACACACACACTACAACACACACACACACTACAACACACACACACACACACCATTAGACAACACATACACATTACAACAAACAAACATCACAGTAAACAACACACACACTACAACACACACACACACACACACACTACAACACACACACACCATGTTACACAACACATACACATTGCAACAAACAAACATCACAGTAAACAACACACACACTACAACACACACACACACACACACACTACAACACACACACACCATGTTACACAACACATACACATTGCAACAAACAAACATCACAGTAAACAACACACACACACTACAACACACACACACACAACAAATACACATTACAACAAACAAACATCACAGTAAACAACACACACGCACTACAACACACACACACACACCACATTAGACAACACATACACATTACAACAAACAAACATCACAGTAAACAACACACACATACACACACACACACTACAACACACACACACACACATTACACAACACATACACATTACAACAAACAAACATCACAGTAAACAACACAGACACACACACACACACACCATGTTACACAACAAATACACATTACAGCAAACATCACAGTAAACAACACACACTACAACACACACACCACGTTACACAACACATACACATTACAACAAACAAACATCACAGTAAACACACACACACACACTACAACACACACACACACACCACGTTACACAACACATACACATTACAACAAACAAACATCACAGTAAACACACACACACACACTACAACACACACACACACACCACGTTACACAACGCATACACATTACAACAAACAAACTTCACAGTAAACAACACACACACACACACACACACACATTACACAACATACACATTGCAACAAACAAACATCACAGTAAACAACACACACACTACAACACACACACCATGTTACACAACACACACATTACAACACACAAACACCACAGTAAACAACACACACACACACAACATGTTACACAACACATACACATTACAACAAACAAACATCACAGTAAACAACACACACACACACACTACAACACACACACACACACTACAACACACACACACACCACGTTACACAACACATACACATTACAACAAACAAACATCACAGTAAACAACACACACACACTACAACACACACACACACACCATGTTACACAACACATACACATTTCAACAAACAAACATCACAGTAAACAACACACACACACTACAACACACACACACTACAACACACACACACCATGTTACACAACACATACACATTTCAACAAACAAATATCACAGTAAACAACACACACACACTACAACACACACACACACACCACGTTACACAACACATACACATTACAACAAACATCACAGTAAACAACACACACACATTACAACACACACACACACCACGTTACACAACACATACACATTACAACAAACAAACTTCACAGTAAACAACACACACACACTACAACACACACACACACACCACGTTACACAACACATACACATTACAATACACAAACATCACAGTAAACACACACACACACTACAACACACACACACCACGTTACACAACACATACACATTACAACAAACAAACATCACAGTAAACACACACACACACACTACAACACACACACTACAACACACACACACACCACGTTACACAACACATACACATTACAACACACAAACATCACAGTAAACAACACACACACACACCACGTTACATAACACATACACATTACAACAAACAAACATCACAGTAAACAACACACACACACACACACACTACAACACACACACACCATGTTACACAACACACACATTGCAACAAACAAACATCACAGTAAACAACACACACACACTCACACAATGCAACAAACAAACATCACAGTAAACAACACACACACACACACACACACACACACTACAACACATACACATTACAACAAACATCACAGTAAACAACACACACACACACCACGTTACACAACACATACACATTACAACAAACAAACATCACAGTAAACAACACACACACACACTACAACACACACACACCATGTTACACAACACACACATTGCAACAAACAAACATCACAGTAAACAACACACACACACTACAACACACACCACATTTCACACCACATACACATTACAACAAACATCACAGTAAACAACACACACACATACTACAACACACACACACCACGTTACACAACAAATACACATTACAACAAACAAACATCACAGTAAACAACACACACACACACACTACAACACACACACACACCACGTTACACAACAAATACACATTACAACAAACAAACATCACAGTAAACAACACACACACACACACTACAACACACACACACACCACGTTACACAACAAATACACATTACAACAAACAAACATCACAGTAAACAACACACACACACACACTACAACACACACACACACCACGTTACACAACAAATACACATTACAACAAACAAACATCACAGTAAACAACACACACACACACACACTACAACACACACACACCACGTTACACAACACATACACATTACAACAAACAAACATCACAGTAAACAACACACACACACACACACACTACAACACACACACCACGTTACACAACACATACACATTACAACAAACAAACACAGTAAACAACACACACACACCATGTCACACACACACCATGTTACACAACACATACACATTACAACACACAAACATCACAGTAAACAACACGCACACACACACACTACAACACACACACACACACCACGTTACACAACACATACACATTACAACAAACAAACACAGTAAACAACACACACACACACACCATGTCACACACACACCACGTTAAACAACAAATACACATTACAACACAAACATCACAGTAAACAACACACACACTACAACACACACACACCACGTTACACAACACATACACATTACAACAAACAAACATCACAGTAAACAACACACACACACTACAACACACACACACACACCACGTTACACAACACATACACATTACAACAAACAAACACAGTAAACAACACACACACACACCATGTCACACACACACCATGTTACACAACACATACACATTACAACAAACAAACATCACAGTAAACAACACACACACACACACACTACAACACACACACACCACGTTACACAACACATACACATTACAACAAACAAACACAGTAAACAACACACACACACACACCATGTCACACACACACCACGTTACACAACAAATACACATTACAACAAACAAACATCACAGTAAACAACACACACACACACTACAACACACACACACACACACACACTACAACACACACACACCATGTTACACAACACATACACATTGCAACAAAGAAACATCACAGTAAACAACACACACACTACAACACACACACACACACACACACTACAACACACACACACCATGTTACACAACACATACACATTGCAACAAACAAACATCACTGTAAACAACACACACACACTACAACACACACACACACAACAAATACACATTACAACAAACAAACATCACAGTAAACAACACACACACACACACTACAACACACACACACACCACGTTACACAACAAATACACATTACAACAAACAAACATCACAGTAAACAACACACACACACACACTACAACACACACACACACACCACGTTACACAACAAATACACATTACAACAAACAAACATCACAGTAAACAACACACTACAACACACACACCACGTTACACAACACATACACATTACAGCAAACAAACATCACAGTAAACACACACACACACACTACAACACACACACCACGTTACACAACACATACACATTACAACAAACAAACATCACAGTAAACACACACACACACTACAACACACACACACACACACCACGTTACACAACGCATACACATTACAACAAACAAACTTCACAGTGAACAACACACACACACACACACACATTACACAACATACACATTGCAACAAACAAACATCACAGTAAACAACACACACACACACACTACAACACACACACCATGTTACACAACACACACATTACAACACACAAACACCACAGTAAACAACACACACACACACCATGTTACACAACAAATACACATTACAGCAAACAAACATCACAGTAAACACACACACACACACTACAACACACACACACACACCACGTTACACAACACATACACATTACAACAAACAAACATCACAGTAAACACACACACACACACTACAACACACACACACACACACCACGTTACACAACGCATACACATTACAACAAACAAACTTCACAGTAAACAACACACACACACACACACACATTACACAACATACACATTGCAACAAACAAACATCACAGTAAACAACACACACACACACACTACAACACACACACCATGTTACACAACACACACATTACAACACACAAACACCACAGTAAACAACACACACACACACACACTACAACACACACACACACTACAACACACACACACACCACGTTACACAACACATACACATTACAACAAACAAACATCACAGTAAACAACACACACACACTACAACACACACACACACACACCACGTTACACAACACATACACATTACAACAAACAAACATCACAGTAAACAACACACACACACTACAACACACACACACTACAACACACACACACACCACGTTACACAACACATACACATTACAACAAACAAACTTCACAGTAAACAACACACACACACACACCATGTCACACACACACACCATGTTACACAACACATACACAGTTACACAACAACATACACAAACATTACAACAAACAAACACAGTAAACAACACACACACATTACAACACACACACACACCACGTTACACAACACATACACATTACAACAAACAAACTTCACAGTAAACAACACACACACACACACACTACAACACACACACACACTACAACACACACACACACCACGTTACACAACACATACACATTACAACAAACAAACATCACAGTAAACAACACACACACACTACAACACACACACACACACACACCATGTTACACAACACATACACATTTCAACAAACAAACATCACAGTAAACAACACACACACACTACAACACACACACACTACAACACACACACACCATGTTACACAACACATACACATTTCAACAAACAAATATCACAGTAAACAACACACACACACTACAACACACACACACTACAACACACACACACTACAACACACACACACACACCACGTTACACAACACATACACATTACAACAAACATCACAGTAAACAACACACACACATTACAACACACACACACACCACGTTACACAACACATACACATTACAACAAACAAACTTCACAGTAAACAACACACACACACTACAACACACACACACACACCACGTTACACAACACATACACATTACAACAAACAAACATCACAGTAAACAACACACACACACACCACGTTACACAACACATACACATTACAATACACAAACATCACAGTAAACACACACACACACTACAACACACACACCATGTTACACAACACACACATTACAACAAACAAACATCACAGTAAACAACACACACACACTCACACAATGCAACAAACAAACATCACAGTAAACAACACACACACACACACACACACACACACTACAACACATACACATTACAACAAACATCACAGTAAACAACACACACACACACCACGTTACACAACACATACACATTACAACAAACAAACATCACAGTAAACAACACACACACACACACACACCATGTTACACAACAAATACACATTACAACAAACAAACATCACAGTAAACAACACACACTACAACACACACACACACACACACCACATTACACAATACATACACATTACAACAAACAAACACCACAGTGAACAATACACACACACACACACACACACACTACAACACACACACACACCACATTACACAACACATACACATTACAACAAACACCACAGTGAACAATACACACAACATACAGACAATTCAACACACACACACATCACATTACACAACACACACACTATAACACACAAACACCACATTACACTACATACAGACACTACAACACACAAACACACACTACAACACAGACACTATAACACACAACAGACACTACAACACACAAACACTACAACACAAACACACACTACAACACACAAACACCACATTGCACAACACACAGACACTACAACACACACTACAACACACAAACACCACATTACACAACACACACACACTACAACACACACACCACATTACACAAACACACTACAACACACATACACCACATTACACAACACAGACACTACAGCACACAACACACACTACAACACACAAACACCACATTACACAACACACACACACACTACAACACACATACACCACATTACACAAACACACTACAACACACATACACCACAACACACACATTACAACAAACAAACAATACAGTAAACAACACACACACACTACAACACACACCACGTTACACAACACATACACCTTACAACAAACATCACAGTAAACAACACACACACACTACAACACACACATACACCATGTTACACAACACATACACATTACAACACACAAACACCACAGTAAACACACACACACACTACAACACACACACACACACTACAACACACACCACGTTACACAACACATACACATTACAACAAACAAACATCACAATAAACAACACACACACACTACAACACACACACACACCACGTTACACAACACATACACATTACAACACACAAACACCACAGTAAACACACACACACACACACACACACACTACAACACACACCATGTTACACAACACATACACATTACAACACACAAACACCACAGTAAACACACACACACACACACTACAACACACACACACACTACAACACACACACACTACAACACACACACACACCACGTTACACAACACATACACATTACAACACACAAACACCACAGTAAACACACACACACACACACTACAACACACACCACGTTACACAACACATACACATTACAACAAACAAACATCACAGTAAACAACACACACACACACACACTACAACACACACACACACTACAACACACACACACACCACATTACACAACACATACACATTACAACAAACAAACATCACAGTAAACAACACACACACACACACACACTACAACACACACACACACACACCACATTACACAACACATACACATTACAACAAACAAACATCACAATAAACAACACACACACACACTACAACACACACACACCACGTTACACAACACATACACATTACAACACACAAACACCACAGTAAACACACACACACACACACACACACACTACAACACACACCATGTTACACAACAAATACACATTACAACACACAAACATCACAGTAAACAACACACACTACAACACACACACACACACCACATTACACAATACATACACATTACAACAAACAAACACCACAGTGAACAATACACACACACACACTACAACACACACACACCACGTTTCACAACACATACACATTACAACAAACATCACAATAAACAACACACACCACATTACACAATACATACACATTACAACAAACAAACATCACAGTAAACACACACACACACACACCACATTACACAACACATACACATTACAACAAACACCACAGTGAACAATACACACAACATACAGACAATTCAACACACACACACATCACATTACACAACACACACACTATAACACACAAACACCACATTACACTACATACAGACACTACAACTCACAAACACACACTACAACACACAAACACACACTACAACACACAAACACCACATTTCACAACACACAGACACTACAACACACAAACACACATTACAACACAAACACCACATTATGCAACACACAGACACTACAACACACACTACAACACACAAACACCACATTACACAACACACACACACTACAACACACAACACACACACACCACGTTACACAACACATACACATTACAACAAACACCACAGTGAACAATACACACAACATACAGACAATTCAACACACACACACATCACATTACACAACACACATACTATAACACACAAACACCACATTACACAACACACACACACTACAACACACAACACACACACACCACGTTACACAACACATACACATTACAACAAACACCACAGTGAACAATACACACAACATACAGACAATTCAACACACACACACATCACATTACACAACACACATACTATAACACACAAACACCACATTACACTACATCCAGACACTACAACACAGACACTACAACACACACACACACACACTACAACACACAAACACCACATTACACAACACACAGACACTACAACACACAACACACACTACAACACACAAACACCACATTACACAACACACACTACACAACACACAACACACACTACAACACACAAACACCACATTACACAACACACACTACACAACACACAACACACACTACAACACACAAACACCACATTGCACAACACACACATACACACACTCGAGCATTAAAGCTGGTGCTCAGGCTCTCGGGTCAATCAGTGTCCTGTGTGGGTTTATAAAAGCCTTGTCTTGTCTTTGTGGTCTGTGTGTGTGTGTGTGTGTGTGTGTGTGTGTAGGGGTTATGGGGGACAGACATTTCTGCTCATTCCATAGTTTCTGGGTTTTTTCTTTGACATGCTTTAGATGTGAGCGTGTCTTTTGTTTTTCCGCTGTGGGCAGAAGCTCTGACTTCAGCCACAGTGTGATCTACCACCTTACAGGAAAGACATTAACCATCTCCTCTTAATCTGTCTGCGTGCGTGTGTGTGAGTCTGTGTGTGAGTGTGTGTGTGAGTCTGTGTTTGTGTCTCTGTGTCTCTGTGTGTGTGTGTGAGAGAGAGAGAGAGAGACAGGGCAAAGTGCTGTCTGGGCTCTTTTTAACCACATCTCTTGTGCCTGTTCATTAATCTCACACTCATAAGTGTCATCCTGCACTGAAATGAAGCAGCTCTGATTCTCTGATAGGATTCGATGAAAGCCAGTGAAGTCCATCTGAACTCCCGAATGGATCAACTGAGAAGTGTTTGTTCTATCAACTGGACTTACAGGAATGTGCAGCTAGAGATTCAGTAGCTCCTCCCATCCAATCACAGGGACAACGGTCACTCACGGACAGACTGAGTGTTTATAAAGTCTTTATAAGTCTGGGGGGAAATGGGTGACTGCTTTCTCCAGAATCCAAGACTAACTAGAAACGTGTGTGTGTGTGTGTTACAATGAACTCTCCAGGGTGTATTATTACCCGATTCTGTTTCCCGAGGATCAGATCCTGTCCCACCCTCGTGCAGGATAAACAGGTTTTTATATCTGACACCCTGGAGCTGTAGACTCCATGTTGTCTTCAGTGTGATGTGTGTAGTGTGTGTGTAGCGTGTGTGTAGTGTGTGTTGAACAATGCCTTTCGTCACAGAGGAAGGTTCCAGAATTTCAGAAAGATTAGAGTACATTTTCTCTACATTAGTGTCCTGATGTCTGTCCCTCTGTCTCTCTCTCTGTCCCTCTGTCTGTCTCTCTGTTTGTCTGTTTTTCTGTCTGTTCCCCTGCCTGTCCCTCTGTCTGTCTCTCTGCCTGTCCCTTTGTCTGTCTTTCTGTTTGTCTCTCTATCTGTCCCTCTGTCTGTCTCTCTGCCTGTCTCTGTCCATCCCTCTGTCTGTCTGTCTCTCTCTTGTCTGTCCCTGTGTCTGTCCCTCCGTCTGTCTCTCTGTCTGTCTGTCTCCCTCTGTCTGTCCCTCTGTCTCAGTTTACCTTGGCCACAGATGCATTTCAGTTAGGTTACGACACGAATGGAAACTGTCGAGGTGAAGTGCAGCGCTCTCTACCTCCTCCTCAACGCCTCAACTGGGACATACCATCAGAGGTTAGATATACACACACACACACACACACACACACCTGCAAACACCCACACATTTGTCTTACTATCGTTGTGAGGACCTATTTTTGAACTTATCAAGGAAATATCAAGGAACCTTTAATAAAAATGTCAAATCTGTCAGTTTGGTTACCACATAAGATAAAAAATAACATGGCTACACACACACACAAACTCTCACTCACTCTTGGTTGTGCTCGCAGCCACAGCTTTCTATTGCTGTGGTCTCACATTTCAGTGAACTGTGGGGTTTTACACCGGAAAGAACCAAAGATAAAGTGCTAAAGTGCAAACACACACACACACACGCACACACACACTTGACAAAAGGTTAATATTTTCACTCTCGTTAACAGCACCACTTCAAAAATCTGTTTAATCATTTCTGCACTTCTGGACACACACACACACACACACACATATGTATATATATATATATATATATATGTATGTATATGTATGTATATATAAAAGGGATGTGTGTGTGTGTGTGTGTACATCCGGAGCTGAACACTTCAGAACACAGGCTTTAAAATGATCTGCTCTCTGAAGTTAATGTTATATCCTCTCCTGGAGATGATAACAGTACCATGTCCTGCAGGGTTGACCGGGTTCTGGTCAGGTGTTGAGGATCTTCAACACTCCTTCACAACAGTTTATCTCTTGGATGTAGAGCTGGGGATTGATTTCAGTTTTATTATACTGGTATTTAGTTCTCACTTCAATACCTGTGTTTTACCTAATCATCCTTCAACAATAAACACAACACGGTGTAGTAACTACTGCTCGTCACAAACTACACACACACTCATCACACACTACACTAATCACACACTCATTACAGTATACACTCATCACACATGCATCACACACCTCCTTCTCATCACACACTATGCACTCCTTACACACCACACACTCATCACACACTACACTAATCACTCACTCATCACACTATACACTCATCACACACACAACACTAATCACACACTCATTATACACACTCCTGCTCATCACACACTACACACTCCTCACATACTATACATAATCACACACTAATCACACATTACACTCATCACACACAACCAACACTAATCACACACTCATCACACACTACACTCAACACACACAATACACTCAACACACACAATACACTCATCACACACTACTGCTCATCACACACACTCATCACAAACTGCACTCATCACACTCTATACGCTCATCACACACTATACACTCATCACACTACACACTCATCACACTACACACTCATCACACACTGCACTCATCACACACTATACACTCATCACACACCATACACTCATCACACACTGCACTCATCACACACTGCACTCATCACACACTGCACTCATCACACACTACACTCATGACACACTATACACTCATCACACACTACACTCATTACACACTCATCACACACTCCTCACACACTGCACTCCTCACACTCTGTACTCATCACACACTCACCACACACTCTACATTCACCACACATTACACTCATCACACACTCTACACCCATGACACATTACACTCATCACACACTCATCACACACTCTACACTCATGACACACTACACTAATTACACTACACTAATCACACACACATCACTTATCACACACTACATTAATCACACACTATACACTCATCACACACTCATCACACACTCTACACTAATCACACACTCATCACACACTACACTAATCACACACTCTACACTAATCACACACTCATTTTTTGTTATATTCTTATTTTATCTATTACCTGTGCTTGTGGATACTGCTGCAAGCTGTAAATTTACCTTTGGGATGAATGAAGTATCTATCTATCTGTCTATCTGTCTATCTATCTATCTATCTATCTGTCTATCTGTCTATCTGTCTATCTATCTATCTATCTATCTATCTATCTATCTATCTAATCACACACTACACTAATCATACACTATACACTCATCACACACTACACACTCTACACTAATCACACACTCATCACACACTATACAGTAATCACACACACACATCACACACTATACACTAATCACACACTCACCACACGCTATACACTAATCACACACTCTACTCTAATCATGCACTAATCACACTACACTAATCACACACTCATCACAAACTATACACTCATCACACACTACACTAATCATACACTACACTCATCACACACTACACTCATCACACTAATCACACACTCATCACACACTCTACACTAATCACACACTCTTCACTAATCACACACTCATCACACACTATACACTCATCACACTACACACTCATCACACACTATACACTAATCATTCACTCTACACTAATCATACACTAATCACACACTACACTAATCACACACTCATCACAAACTATACACTCATCACACACTCTACACTAATCATACACTAATCACACACTACACTAATCACACACTCATCACAAACTATACACTCATCACACACATGACACTAATCACACACTCATCACACACTACACACTCATCACACTACACACTCATCACACACTATACACTCATCACACACTCTTCACTAATCACACACTCATCACACTACACACTCATCACACACTATACACTCTTCACTAATCACACACTTATCACACACTCATCACACACTACACACTCACCACACACTATACACTAATCACACACTCATCATACACTATACACTCATCACACACTCTATACTAATCACACACTCATCACACACTACACTAATCACACTAATAAAACACTACACTAATCACACACTCATCACAAACTATACACTCATCACACACTACACTAATCATACACTCATCACAAACTATACACTCATCACACACTGCACTAATCATACACTACACTAATCACACACTACACTCATCACACTAATCACACACTCATCACACACTCTACACTAATCACACACTCATCACACACTCTACACTCATCACACTAATCACACACTCATCACACACTCTACACTAATCACACTACACACTCATCACACACTCTACACTAATCACACACTCATCACACACTATACACTCATCACACTAATCACACACTCATCACACTCTACACTAATCACACTACACACTCATCACACACTCTACACTAATCACACACATCACACACTATACACTCATCACACTACACACTCATCACACACTATACACTCATCACACTACACACTCATCACACACTATACACTAATCACACACTACACTAATCAGACACTCATCATACCCTATACACTCATCACACACTCTACACTAATCACACACTCATCACACACTACACTAATCACACACATTATACACTATACACTAATCACTCACTCTACACTAATCACACACTACACTAATCACACACTCATCACACACTCTACACTAATCACACACTCATCACACACTATACACTAATCATTCACTCTACACTAATCATACACTAATCACACACTACACTCATCACACACTCATCACACACTCTACACTAATCACACACTCATCACACACTATACACTCATCACACACTCTACACTAATCACACACTCATCACACACTATACACTAATCATTCACTCTACACTAATCATACACTAATCACACACTACACTAATCACACACTCATCACACACTCTACACTAATCACTCTTCACACACTACACTAATCACACACTCATTATACACTATACACTAATCACTCACTCTACACTAATCACACACTAATCACACACTACACTAATCACACTCATCACACACTACACTAATCACACACTCATCACACACTATACACTCATCACACACTCATCACACACTATACACTAATCATTCACTCTACACTAATCATACACTCATCACACACTACACTAATCACACACTCATCACAAACTATACACTCATCATACACTACACTCATCACACACTACACACTCATTACACACTATACACTCATCACACACTCTTCACTAATCACACACTCATCACACACTATACACTCATCACACTACACACTCATCACACACTATACACTAATCACACACTCTTCAGTAATCACACACTCATCACACACTATACACTAATCACACACTCTACACTAATCACACACTCATCACACACTATACAATAATCACACACTCTACACTAATCATACACTAATCACACACTACACTAATCAGACACTCATCATACTCTATACACTCATCACACACTCTACACTAATCACACACTCATCACACACTACACTAATCACACACTCATTATACACTCTACACTAATCACACACTACACTAATCACACACTACACTCATCACACACTCATCACACACTCTACACTAATCACACACTCATCACACACTCATCACACACTATACACTAATCATTCACTCTACACTAATCATACACTAATCACACACTACACTAATCACACACTCATCACAAACTATACACTCATCACACACTCTACACTAATCACACACTACACTCATCACACTAATCACACACTCTACACTAATCACACACATGACACTAATCACACACTCATCACACACTGTACACTAATCACACACTCTACACTAATCACACACTATATACTAATCACACACTCATCACACACTCTACACTAATCACACACTCATTTTTGTTATATTCTTCTTATTTTATCTATTACCTGTGATGTGGATACTGCTGGAAGCTGTAAATTTACCTTCAGGATGAATAAAGTATCTATCTATCTATCTATCTATCTATCTATCTATCTATCTATCTATCTATCTATCTGTCTACCACACACTCATCTCACACACTACACTAATCACACACACTACACTAATCACACATTCATCACACACTATAAACTAATCACACACTATACACTCATCACACATTCATCACACACTATACACTCATCACACACTATACACTAATCACACACTCTACACTAATCACACTCATCACAAACTCTACACTAGTCACACACTCATCACACACTCTACACTAATCACACTCATCACAAACTCTACATTCATCACACACTACACTTATCAAACACACTACACTAATCATACACTCTACACCCATGACACATTACACTCATCACACACTACACTAACCACACACTGCACGAATCACACACTCATCACACACTATACACCCATCACACACTACACACTCATCACACACTGCACTCATCACACACTATACACTAATCACAGTACACTCATCACACACTATACACTAATCACACACTATATACTAATCACACACTCATCACACACTATACACTCATCACACACAATAGACTAATCACACAACCATTTAGTCCATGAGTAATATTTGTAGTATCTAGTTCTTTCCCGGTGTGCTGTGTGGTTGCTGGAGTCTCTTCAGTGTTTTGTTCAAAGAAATAAAAATATGTAAAGAATTTTTGTGTTGCATAGAAATGTACCTGTGTGTGTGTGTGTGTGTGTGTGTGTGTGTGTGTGTGTGTGTGTGCAGGTGCAGGAGCAGATAAAGGAATCTCTGGTGGTGGCTCAAGCATTAGCTGATGATGTCGACTGTCATGTATTTCCCTTCAGCGTGTTTGGGAAAGGAAGCATTAAGAAGCTAAAAATCAGTCCAGATGCTTTTATCCAGATCTCTCTGCAGCTGGCGTATTACAGGGTAATCATGTAGTTTATGGAATATTCATTAAAACAGACTGAAACTTTCGGATGGACGAGAGTTAATGTCTAACAGTCCAAAGGTCCAGCTTCACAGCTGCTGCTGGGCATTAGTGCTGATCTGGTTTTTTGCTAATCAGGTAACTTTGATGATAACGATGGACTGTCAACACATCACTCACTCTCTATATATGATACCGTGTAAACCCCATAACCATTGCTCAGTGTGTTTGTGTGTCTGTGTGTGTGTGTGTGTGTACAGGACCATGGAGGTTTCTGCCTGATCTACGAAGCCTCAATGACACGTTTATTCAGAGAAGGCCGCACTGAGACTGTTCGCTCCTGTTCTAAAGAGAGCTGTGAATTTGTTCTGGGTCTGGAAGCTGGAGAGGTAACACACACCACCTGAACACAAAACATAGGAACACACACCACCTGAACACAAAACATAGGAACACACACCACCTGAACACAAAACATAGGAACACACACCACCTGAACACAAAACATAGGAACACACACCACCTGAACACAAAACATAGGAACACACACCACCTGAACACAAAACATAGGAACACACACCACCTGAACACAAAACATAGGAACACACACCACCTGAACACAAAACATAGGAACACACACCACCTGAACACAAAACATAGGAACACACACCACCTGAACACAAAACATAGGAACACACACCACCTGAACACACAACATAGGAACACACACCACCTGAACACACAACATAGGAACACACAACATAGGAACACACACCACCTGAACACAAAACATAGGAACACACACCACCTGAACACAAAACATAGGAACACACACCACCTGAACACAAAACATAGGAACACACACCACCTGAACACAAAACATAGGAACACACACCACCTGAACACAAAACATAGGAACACACACCACCTGAACACAAAACATAGGAACACACACCACCTGAACACAAAACATAGGAACACACACCACCTGAACACACAACATAGGAACACACACCACCTGAACACAAAACATAGGAACACACACCACCTGAACACACAACATATGAACACACAACATATGAACACACACCACCTGAACACAAAACATAGGAACACACACCACCTGAACACAAAACATAGGAACACACACCACCTGAACACACAACATAGGAACACACACCACCTGAACACAAAACATAGGAACACACACCACCTGAACACAAAACATAGGAACACACACCACCTGAACACACAACATATGAACACACAACATATGAACACACACCACCTGAACACAAAACATAGGAACACACACCACCTGAACACAAAACATAGGAACACACACCACCTGAACACACAACATACACTATATTGCCAAAAGTATTCACTCACCCATCCAAATAATCCGAATCAGGTGTTCCAATCACTTCCATGGCCACAGGTGTATAAAATCAAGCACCTAGACATGCAGACTGTTTTTACAAACATTTGTGAAAGAATGGGTCGCTCTCAGGAGCTCAGTGAATTCCAGTGTGGAACTGTGATAGGATGCCACCTGTGCAACAAATCCAGTCGTGAAATTTCCTCGCTCCTAAATATTCCACAGTCAACTGTCAGCTGTATTATAAGAACGTGGAAGTGTTTGGGAATGACAGCAACTCAGCCACGAAGTGGTAGGCCACGTAAACTGACGGAGCGGGGTCAGCGGATGCTGAGGCGCATAGTGCGAAGAGGTCGCCAACTTTCTGCAGAGTCCATCGCTACAGACCTCCAAACTTCATGTGGCCTTCAGATGAGCTCAAGAACAGTGCGCAGAGAGCTTCATGGAATGGGTTTCCATGGCCGAGCAGCTGCATCCAAGCCATACATCACCAAGTGCAATGCAAAGCGTCGGATGCAGTGGTGTAAAGCACGCCGCCACTGGACTCTAGAGCAGTGGAGACGCGTTCTCTGGAGGGACGAATCGCGCTTCTCCATCTGGCAATCTGATGGACGAGTCTGGGTTTGGCGGTTGCCAGGAGAACGGTACTTGTCTGACTGCATTGTGCCAAGTGTAAAGTTTGGTGGAGGGGGGATTATGGTGTGGGGTTGTTTTTCAGGAGCTGGGCTTGGCCCCTTAGTTCCAGTGAAAGGAACTCTGAATGCTTCAGCATACCAAGACATTTTGGACAATTCCATGCTCCCAACTTTGTGGGAACAGTTTGGAGCTGGCCCCTTCCTCTTCCAACATGACTGTGCACCAGTGACCAAAGCAAGGTCCATAAAGACATGGATGACAGAGTCTGGTGTGGAGGAACTTGACTGGCCTGCACAGAGTCCTGACCTCAACCCGATAGAACACCTTTGGGATGAATTAGAGCGGAGACTGAGAGCCAGGCCTTCTCGTCCAACATCAGTGTGTGACCTCACAAATGCGCTTCTGGAAGAATGGTCAAAAATTCCCATAAACACACTCCTAAACCTTGTGGACAGCCTTCCCAGAAGAGTTGAAGCTGTTATAGCTGCAAAGGGTGGACCGACATCATATTGAACCCTATGGATTAGGAATGGGATGTCACTTAAGTTCATATACGAGTCAAGGCAGGTGAGAGAATACTTTTGGCAATATAGTGTATGAACACACACCACCTGAACACACAACATATGAACACACTTCCTGAACAGAGACCACATGAACACACACCACCTGAACACACACCTCCTGAACTGACACCACCTGAACACACACCTCCTGAACACACACCTCCTGAACTGACACCACCTGAACAGACACCACCTTAACACACACCTCCTGAACACACACCTCCTGAAAAGACACCACCTTAACACACACCTCCTGATCTGGAGGACACACACCACATGAATACACACCTTCTGAACACACACCACGTGAACACACACCTTCTGAACACACCTCCTGAACACACACACACCACCTAAACACACACCTCCTGAACACACACACACCACCTAAACACACACCTCCTGAACACACACACACCACCTAAACACACACCTCCTGAACACAAACATCACCTAAACACACACCTCTTGAACACACACACCACCTAAACACACACCACGTGAACACACACCTCCTGAACACACACTTCCTGAACACATACCTCCTGAACACACACCACCTGAACACACACCTCCTGAACACATATGATAAAAATATGATTTTTAAAGGATAAGTTGCTGTCTAATATTACGCCCAGGTCCTTCACTGTCCATGTAGTAGTAACAGTACATCCTTCTAAATGCACGTAATAGAAAATTATCGGTCATCCACTCTTTTATATCGTTTATAACCTCCTGAACACACACCACCTGAACACACACACATCACCTGAACACACACACACCTCCTGAACACACACTACCTAAACACACACCTCCTGAACACACACTACCTAAACACACACCTCCTGAACACACACTACCTAAACACACACCTCCTGAACACACACTACCTAAACACACACCTCCTGAACACACACACCACCTGAACACACACTACCTAAACACACACCTCCTGAACACACACACACCTCCTAAACATACACCTCCTGAACACAAACACACACCACCTAAACACACACCTCTTGAACACACACACCACCTAAACACACACCACCTGAACACACACACCTCCTGAACACAAACACACTACCTGAACACACATCTCCTGAACACACACCTCCTGAACACACACACACTACCTGAACACACACCTCCTGAACACAAACACACTACCTGAACACACACCTCCTGAACACACACACTACCTGAACACACACCTCCTGAACACAAACACACTACCTGAACACACACCTCCTGAACACAAACACACTACCTGAACACACATCTCCTGAACACACACCTCCTGAACACAAACACACTACCTGAACACACATCTCCTGAACACACACCTCCTGAACACAAACACACTACCTGAACACACATCTCCTGAACACACACCTCCTGAACACAAACACACTACCTGAACACACATCTCCTGAACACACACCTCCTGAACACAAACACACTACCTGAACACACACCTCCTGAACACACACCTCCTGAACACACACACACTACCTGAACACACACCTCCTGAACACACACATCCTGAACACACACCTCCTGAACACACACTACCTAAACACACACCTCCTGAACACAAACACACTACCTGAACACACACCTCCTGAACACACACACACCACCTGAACACACACTACCTAAACACACACCTCCTGAACACACACACAACACCTAAACATACACCTCCTGAACACAAACACACACCACCTAAACACACACCTCTTGAACACACACACACCTCCTGAACACAAACACACTACCTGAACACACATCTCCTGAACACACACCTCCTGAACACACACACACTACCTGAACACACACCTCCTGAACACACACCTCCTGAACACACACACACTACCTGAACACACACCTCCTGAACACAAACACACTACCTGAACACACATCTCCTGAACACACACCTCCTGAACACACACACACTACCTGAACACACACCTCCTGAACACACACATCCTGAACACACACTACCTGAACACACACCTCCTGAACACACACATCCTGAACACACACCACCTGAACACACACATCCTGAACACACACCTCCTGAACACACACCTCCTGAACACACACTACCTAAACACACACCTCCTGAACACACACTACCTGAACACACACCTCCTGAACACACACCTCCTGAACACAAACACACTACCTGAACACACATCTCCTGAACACACACCTCCTGAACACAAACACACTACCTGAACACACATCTCCTGAACACACACCTCCTGAACACACACCTCCTGAACACACACTACCTAAACACACACCTCCTGAACACACACTACCTAAACACACACCTCCTGAACACACACACCACCTGAACACACACTACCTAAACACACACCTCCTGAACACACACACACCTCCTAAACATACACCTCCTGAACACAAACACACACCACCTAAACACAAACCTCTTGAACACACACACCACCTAAACACACACCACCTGAACACACACACCTCCTGAACACAAACACACTACCTGAACACACACCTCCTGAACACACACCTCCTGAACACACACACACTACCTGAACACACACCTCCTGAACACAAACACACTACCTGAACACACACCTCCTGAACACACACACTACCTGAACACACACCTCCTGAACACAAACACACTACCTGAACACACACCTCCTGAACACAAACACACTACCTGAACACACATCTCCTGAACACACACCTCCTGAACACAAACACACTACCTGAACACACATCTCCTGAACACACACCTCCTGAACACAAACACACTACCTGAACACACATCTCCTGAACACACACCTCCTGAACACAAACACACTACCTGAACACACATCTCCTGAACACACACCTCCTGAACACAAACACACTACCTGAACACACACCTCCTGAACACACACCTCCTGAACACACACACACTACCTGAACACACACCTCCTGAACACACACATCCTGAACACACACCTCCTGAACACACACTACCTAAACACACACCTCCTGAACACACACTACCTAAACACACACCTCCTGAACACACACACACCACCTGAACACACACTACCTAAACACACACCTCCTGAACACACACACAACACCTAAACATACACCTCCAGAACACATACACACACCACCTAAACACACACCTCTTGAACACACACACACCTCCTGAACACAAACACACTACCTGAACACACATCTCCTGAACACACACCTCCTGAACACACACACACTACCTGAACACACACCTCCTGAACACACACCTCCTGAACACACACACACTACCTGAACACACACCTCCTGAACACAAACACACTACCTGAACACACATCTCCTGAACACACACCTCCTGAACACACACACACTACCTGAACACACACCTCCTGAACACACACATCCTGAACACACACTACCTGAACACACACCTCCTGAACACACACATCCTGAACACACACCACCTGAACACACACATCCTGAACACACACCTCCTGAACACACACCTCCTGAACACACACTACCTAAACACACACCTCCTGAACACACACTACCTGAACACACACCTCCTGAACACACACCTCCTGAACACAAACACACTACCTGAACACACATCTCCTGAACACACACCTCCTGAACACAAACACACTACCTGAACACACATCTCCTGAACACACACCTCCTGAACACAAACACACTACCTGAACACACATCTCCTGAACACACACCTCCTGAACACAAACACACTACCTGAACACACACCTCCTGAACACACACATCCTGAACACACACCTCCTGAACACACACCTCCTGAACACACACCTCCTGAACACACACTACCTAAACACACACCTCCTGAACACACACACACCACCTGAACACACACTACCTAAACACACACCTCCTGAACACACACACAACACCTAAACATACACCTCCTGAACACAAACACACACCACCTAAACACACACCTCTTGAACACACACACACCTCCTGAACACACACCTCCTGAACACACACATCCTGAACACACACCACCTGAACACACACATCCTGAACACACACCTCCTGAACACACACCTCCTGAACACACACTACCTAAACACACACCTCCTGAACACACACTACCTAAACACACACCTCCTGAACACACACACCACCTGAACACACACTACCTAAACACACACCTCCTGAACACACACACACCACCTGAACACACACTACCTAAACACACACCTCCTGAACACACACACACCACCTAAACATACACCTCCTGAACACAAACACACACCACCTAAACACACACCTCTTGAACACACACACCACCTGAACACACACACACCACCTGAACACACACACCTCCTGAACACAAACACACTACCTGAACACACATCTCCTGAACACACACCTCCTGAACACACACACACTACCTGAACACACATCTCCTGAACACACACCTCCTGAACACACACACTACCTGAACACACACCTCCTGAACACAAACACACATCTCCTGAACACACACCTCCTGAACACACACACACCTCCTGAACACACACCTCCTGAACACACACCTCCTGAACACACACCTCCTGAACACACACTACCTAAACACACACCTCCTGAACACACATCTCCTGAACACACACCTCCTGAACACACACACACTTCCTGAACACATACCTCCTGAACACACACCTCCTGAACACATATGATAAAAATATGATTTTTAAAGGATAAGTTGCTGTCTAATATTACGCCCAGGTCCTTCACTGTCCATGTAGTAGTAACAGTACATCCTTCTAAATGCACGTAATAGAAAATTATCGGTCATCCACTCTTTTATATCGTTTATAACCTCCTGAACACACACCACCTGAACACACACACACCACCTGAACACACACACACCACCTGAACACACACTACCTAAACACACACCTCCTGAACACACACACACCACCTGAACACACACTACCTAAACACACACCTCCTGAACACACACACACCTCCTGAACACACACCACCTGAACACACACTACCTAAACACACACCTCCTGAACACACACACACCACCTGAACACACACTACCTAAACACACACCTCCTGAACACACACACACCTCCTGAACACACACCACCTGAACACACACTACCTAAACACACACCTCCTGAACACACACACACCACCTAAACATACACCTCCTGAACACAAACACACACCACCTAAACACACATCACCTGAACACACACACACACCACCTAAACACACACCTCTTGAACACACACACCACCTAAACACACACCACCTGAACACACACACCTCCTGAACACAAACACACTACCTGAACACACATCTCCTGAACACACACCTCCTGAACACACACACACTACCTGAACACACACCTCCTGAACACAAACACACTACCTGAACACACACCTCCTGAACACACACCTCCTGAACACACAGACACACCACCTAAACACACACCTCCTGAACACACACACACACACCACCTAAACACACATACCTCCTGAACACACACCACCTGAACACACACCACCTGAACACACACCACCTGAACACACACCACCTGAACACACACCTCCTGAACACACACCTCCTGAACACACACCACCTGAACACACACCACCTGAACACACACCTCCTGAACACACACCATTACATGAGCATGGCATCATGCCTAGTGAACTCCAACATGATATTATGATGTGTGTAATTACTGTTTATTCCTGTCGTAATATTTTCAGTAGCTGTTAGTATTTAGAACTTTTACCCTGCTCTTCTCTCTAACCCTGCCCTACCCTGTAACCATACCCTACCCTGTAACCCTGCCCTACCCTATAACTCTGCCCTACCCTGTAACCCTGCCCTACCCTGTAACTCAACCCTGCCCTGCCCTGTACTGTGTACAGTCCACTGACTGGATGGTCAGTGTAATATGCACATAAATATCACGATCATCTGCTAAATGTGTTTATTTGTTCACTTTTTGTATGATGTAGTGATCATGAGTAATTGTATGATGGTGTTTGGTCAGGGGAAGGATCAGTGCATCTCTCTGCTGCGTAAAGCTGCTGAGAAACACCAGAACCTCTACAAACTGGCCATGACAGGTTCCGGCATCGACAGACATCTCTTCTGCCTCTATGTGGTCTCCAAATACCTCGGAGTCCAGTCCCCGTTTCTCAAAAAGGTGAGTTTCTGCTTCTGGTCAGCTCTACATGCAGTGTTTAGCTGAAACGTTCGGTTTGAACTTGTTGATGTTATTGTAGAAGACTTCATCTCTTGAATTAAACACATGTAGCGTGTATTACTGTCACTGTTTATCCAAATTATGTCTTTGCTTGAACACTAATGAAGCCTGCATTACTTCAACTCAGTTCTGCTTCATTTTCAAAGCACCTTTAATGATGGACTTTATCAAATCACTTCACAAATCAGCTTTACAGGAATTTCTACTTAAATCTCTAATAAACAAGGTCAGTAACAGGTCATTTACCACTGTAACCAGTGCTGTCTCAGTGCTGTGGGGCATTGGTGGTTCAAGTGATTAAGGCTCTGGGTTGTTGATCGGAGGATTGGGGTTCAAGCCCCAGCACCACCAAGCTCCTCAACCCTCTCTGCTCTATGGGCACTGTATCATAGCTGCCCCTGCACTCTGACCCCAACTTCTTCAGCTGGGATATGGGAAGAAAAGAATTACACTGTAGTGTAATGTATGTGTGGCGATAATAGAGGGTTCATGCCCTCATGCCCTCTGTGCTATGATGAGGTCTAAATCCTGACTGATTTCATGAATGTTATTCCTGTGTAGGTCTGAACATACCTGCTGTGCTACAGCCTTTTCTAGGATCTTGGAGGAGATAAAGGGGAGGTTTGATATCAATCTATAGTCAAGCATATTACAGCATCGGACATGGCCTTTGCTAATTTACATACACCTCGACAATATTACTCTTGTCTAAGACCCTGAGAGTCTTGGATTTACTCTGGATGACCCCATGTGGACACACTAACAGTTTACACTTAAGTCACTTCAGAGTTAATAACTTAAATTTAAGAAACTTAAATTTAAAACTCTTATGATTAACAAAAAACACTCAAAGTTTCTTCCCTTGCCACCGTCCACCTAACCTTCACTGGCTTTCTCACTGTGGATACAGTAAATGATTATATCCAGATTTGTGTGAATTTCTTGCGGCCCCCTGGCTGGTCTTCACCTAACTACACCTAGCTGATGTATGCCAATGCTATATTATAGACTGTCCTCTAATCAGAGCTGCTTCACTGAGGACAGCAGACCTGCACAGGGGAATGGTGCTCCTGTGGACTAGCCTTAGAGCTAGCTTTAGCTTGCAGATGAATCAGTAATACATTTAAAATAAATCTCATCAGAAAAGATGAGTGGTTGTGAATAAATTCCAGTGATGGTGAGTGATAAGAAGCAGTACTGCTCATCCAATCAGACCACAGTGTTATACAATCAGGTGAGACTGATTGTATAACAATAACTCTCTGTGTGTGTGTGTGTGTGTGTGTGTTACAGGTGTTATCTGAACCCTGGCGTCTCTCTACCTCTCAGACTCCCGTGCAGCAGATGGAGCTTTTTGACTTGATCAATCACCCAGAATTCATCTCTCTGGGTGGAGGCTTCGGTCCAGTAAGTCACACACACACACACACACATATACATACATGTACATATACTCACACACACACACACACATACATACACACACACACACATATACACACACACACATATACACACACTCACATATACATACACGCACAGAAATCAAAGAGTGTGTGTGCGTGTGTTTTGTTGGTAGGTAGCTGATGATGGTTACGGTGTGTCCTACATCATTGTTGGTGAGAACATGATCAACTTCCATGTGTCAAGTAAAAACTCCTGCACACACACGGTGAGGATTTAACCACGAAATCTTATCACGGCTGACACACACATCATGATGTCTTTAATCTGCCCCTGTCTGTCTCTCATCTGCCCCGTCTGTCTCTCACATGCACTGTCTGTCCCTCCCATGCCCTGTCTGTCTCTTGTCTGTCCTTGTCTGTCCCTCCCATGCCCTGTCTGTCTCTTGTCTGTCCTTGTCTGTCCCTCCCATGCCCTGTCTGTCTCTTGTC
The DNA here is from genome assembly GCF_019097595.1 of Hemibagrus wyckioides. Classification (NCBI taxonomy): domain Eukaryota; kingdom Metazoa; phylum Chordata; class Actinopteri; order Siluriformes; family Bagridae; genus Hemibagrus; species Hemibagrus wyckioides. The sequence goes on along the minus strand of NC_080711.1, from coordinate 137,602 downwards.
TGTCCTTGTCTGTCCCTCCCATGCCCTGTCTGTCTCTTGTCTGTCCTTGTCTGTCCCTCACATGCCCTGTCTGTCTCTTGTCTGTCCTTGTCTGTCCCTCAC
>NC_080711.1:85000-127500 GCF_019097595.1 Hemibagrus wyckioides | reverse complement strand
AATCCGGATGCGTTTGTCCACTGTGACATTTCCTACACATGTGCTTATGTAGCAAAGTACAGTCTCTGTATATGTCTCCAAGTCCTGTTGTTTGAATATGCTCCAATCTGTACAGGCAAAACAGTCTTGGAGCTGTGAGAGAGCGTTGTCAGGCCAGCTTCTGATGGTTTGACTCGTTGGTTTTGATCTCTTCCTAAGGGATGTGTAGGCTGGGATGAGAAACAGGGAGAGATGGTTGGATTTTCCTAGGTGAGGAAGGGGTATAGCTCTGTAGGCATACTTAATGTTAGAGTAGACATGGTCAAGTGTGTCTTCCCCCTAGTTGGACACTTGACATGTTGATAGAATTCGGGGAGCACAGTCTTTAAGCATGCTTGGTTAAAATCCCCGGCAATGATGTGTACACCGTCAGGATGCGCCATCTGTTGTTTGTTTATTATGTGTCGCGCTAGCATTAGCATCTGGCGGGATGTAGACAGCAGGAACAATGACCACCGTTAGCTCTCGTGGCAGATAAAACGGTCTGCACTGGACAGACATGGCCTCTAAGTCTGGTGAACAGTGGCTGTCTATTATTTTGCTGTGCGAGCACCAGTTCTCAAACACATACACACAGAGCCCCCCACCTCTGCTCTTATCAGAGGCTTTGTTGCGGTCCTGGCGATGTATACTCCGGCCTGCTAGCTCCACCGTAGCGTTGGGGATTTGCGGGTGTAGCCAGGATTCCGTCACAAGCACTCACGGACGAGGTGGTTGTAGGCGATCTGTGACTGTAACTCATCCATTTTGTTTGCGAGGGATCTGGCGTTAGTGAGGAAGATAGAAGGTAGCGGCGGTTTGCGTGGTTGCTTCCTCAGCTGAGCTAGTGAGCCTGCTCTACATCCCCGCTTATACAAGAATAAAACAAAACTGAATGGATTATAGAAACAGTAACTCCACCTCGTCCTCACTCTCACTGTTAAAGATAGTGGTAGTTTTGGTTTCTGTGTTTATTTATGACTCAAATGACTCCTTTCTTTCTCTCTGTGTTTTACAGACCAATAATTTATTAGCTGACCATTGGTTTCAGATGAAGAACTTCACCCCCACTGGTCAAGAGGTGACGGTAAGAATAAAGATGTGTTTGGTTCATAACCATTTACTGTCTGTGGCTGAGGAATGAGCATGTGTGTGTGTGTGTGTGTGTGTGTGTGTGTGTGTCTGTGTCTGTGTGTGAGAGAGAGAAGGAATGAGTATGAATGAAGTGTGTTTATATTTTGCTTTTGTTTCAGTGAGGTATAGAGAGAGAGAGGGAGAGAGAGACGGAGACAGAGAGAGTGACAGAGAGAGATAGATAGATAGATAGATAGATAGATAGATAGATAGATAGATAGATAGATAGATAGAAGGATTCCGAGCCTGTGTCACCAGTTTTGGGAAGAATGTAAAGAAGAGAGAAAGAGAGAGAGAGAGAGATAGAGAGAGAGAGAGAGAGAGAGAAATCTTGAGTAAATCTTCGGTGAAAGGAGTTCACATTTTCTTGGAGCTTTTTTTTTATCCAGAAAATAATAATGATAATGAAATCATGACACAAAACTACATACAAGAACACGCGAGAAGAAGCAAAATCCAGGTTAGAGTTAATGTTAGAGTTAAGGTTAGAGTTAAGGTTAGAGTTAAGGTTTGGGAAGTCAAACTGGAAATGTACAAACACACACAATAAGTTCAGTGAGATAATTAAGCGCTAGTCAGTGCTGAGGTGAGAACGATGAGAGATCACAATCTCAGGACAAGATACAAGACGCTTATTCAGTTTAATCAGAGCTACAAATAGTTCTGAGACATGAGACAGAGGTGAGGTCAAAACATAGGCAACTGGTCACAAACACCACATAAAACATAGCAGTAAAAAAACAGAGCAAAGTGAAAACCAGATGAATAAAAATCTGGGAAATGTCACAGAGAAACAGAGAGACGTGAGTGAATACTTCACACTGGACACGTGACAGAAAAGGATTTAACTACATTCCTGAATCAGGAATCTTCAGCATTAATCAGTTTATTTACTAAACCAGTGTAAGAGCATGCTGGGATTCATCCAACCATTACACCTGAAAAAAATCCATCTGAACTTTATACTTACCGTTTATCTGCTGAACCTTTACTGAGGAAACTAGGAGCTATGAGGCAGGAGACAGGAGGCAGGAGGATGCTGTAGTGTTTGTACACACAGAGGATCTAACAGACAGCAGGAAGATGTTCAGCACTGACCCACAGTCTAGCTGTGTTCTGTAGAAGCTTCTTCAGCACAGGGTAACCTGAGGCAGAAACACGTCCCCTGTTCTACTAGATAAGCTAAAGTGGGGAAGGGCAGGTCTGAAGAACTTTGGAGATTTCTCAGGAATTTCTAAGCGAGAACTGTGAAGGAGAAGCAGAAGAGCTGTGTGAGGAGTTGGCTCAGACGATGTCCTAGAGGAGGAGCGTTCTAGTGGCCAACAATCTCAGCACTCATCTCATGTTGTGGATTTGTCCAACTGTCCTTGAACCACCAGATTAACTGTATAGATGAAGATCATGAACTTCTTCTGGACAAGACACCACTGAACCCGAGCAGCTTCAGCCTTCAGCTTACACACTGAAGCTCTGGAGCTTCTTCCTTTTTCGTTTTTGGATCATTTTATGATAAAGTGGATTTTGGTTATTTTTGATAGTAAGAAAAGTAAACAAATAATTTATTTATAAAACACATTTTAAACAACTAAAAGTTGAAAGTGCTACATAGGTAAGAACACAGAGGAAAATATAGAAAAAAATAGGAAAAAAGAAAGAAACATAAAAGAAAGGAACAAAGGAACTTTTTTGTCAAAATTCTAATTAAATGAATGCTAGTAATCTTTGGTCTTGGGCTCATTTTTTATTTCTGCTTTGTTATTTGGAGCATTACCTGTTTTATAAAGCATGAATTCTCTGGTACACGTCTCTGGGGCTTTGTGTAGTTCTGAGTCTCAAGATTCCTGATAGTGCTTAATGTTTTGGATTTTTTGCTGAACTTCACCAAACCTCACCTACCCCTACCCCTACCCCTACCCCTGCCTCTGCCCCTGCCCAACCCCTGCCCCTACAACTGCCCCTACCACTACCCCTGCTCCTGCCCCTACCTCTCAAGATTCAAGATTCCTCTCAAGAACAAGACACTTAGCTCCGAAACAGAAAAAGAACATGTGTAATGAATTGTAAAAAATGAACCTACACCTACCCCTACACCTGTCCCTACCCCTGCCCCAAACCCCTACCCCTACCCCTACCTCTACCCTCTGCCTCTGCCTCTGCCCCTACCCCTACCCCTGAACTCCTGCCCCTGCCCCTGCCCTGTGTAACGAGCTGTGTGTTAATCACTAGTTAACGGTTGTTATTTTGGGGGACGCTATGTTCCACATTCACTTTCAGGACTGATCGAGTTCTGAAATTGAAACTGAACTGTAATCATTATTTCTGCTTTATTTTCCCAGCTGCAGCACGAGTTCCTCTCGGTCCTCAACACCCTCTGCTCCAGTTTTACAGCAAACAAGCAGCTGTTCACCCCAGATCCTGTTAATGCCACAGAGCAGTCCAAAGTGGTGTGGACTTATTCCATAATGATCAAAGCACTGGTAAGTCCAACGGCTGTACACACACACACACAGTTGTGATTTTCTGAGTGTATATAAAGTCTCTGTCCATCTCCTGTGTGTGTCCAGGTAAATGTAAAGGGCAGTAAAGCCTGGACTGTAGATGAGATTCTACACTTCTGTAGAAATTCCTGTTCTGAATCGTATGGAACAAGCTTCATCAACACAACACAGTTTGAGAAAATGTATAAAAAAGTGTGTGTGTGGAACAGAGCAGTCCCAGGTACGGACTTCCTGTTGTTTATAAAAGTCACACACAATCATATCTTCAAATATTATAAATACATGTGTAAATAATTCACACCAAACTCTCTCTCTCTCATTTCCTCTCCATGACTGACCTTCATCAGAGTGTCCACCTCAGAGTGAGTACTGTGTGTTCATCTACACATCTGCACACATCTGTACACATCTGTACACACATCTACACTTGTATATAGAATAGAATAGAATAGAATAGAATAGAATAGAATAGAATGGAATGGAATGGAATCGAGTAGAATAGAGCAGAATAGAATAGAGTAGAATTGAATAGAGTGCAATTGAATAGAGTAGAATTGAATAGAGGAGAGTGGAATTGAATAGAGTAGAATTGAATAGAGTAGAATTGAATAGAATAGAATTTAATAGAGTAGAGTAGAATTGAATAGAGTAAAATTGAATAGAGTAGAAAGGTGTTATTGTCATCGTGTAGCTCTACATACAGCAGCATTGTATCTGTGTGTGAGCTTTAGCAGCTACTTTCTTCCTCTCTGTTCTGTTAGTGGATATGACATACACACACACACACACACACACACACACACACACACACACACACACACACACACACCAAAATAAATGATTGATATCAGCATCTGAAAGCCAGATATCGCTGCATTAATGTAATGCTACTTCTCCAGTGCTCCTTTTATCAGAGTGGTCACTGAGTTCACTGTTTAGAAATAAAGGAATAAAATAAACATAAAACCTGAACAGTGGACAGAACTCTGAGCTACAGTAACCAGTGATGATGTACTGGGAAATGAGCAGGACAGTAACACTAAGATGATCAGAGGGTCAGAGGTCAAACATTCAGCTGTCAGGACTTCAGGGTTTAGTTACTGCAGTGATTAGTCCACTCTCTTTGACTTGTAGCTTTCAAACTCTAAACAAATGGCATGAATTGTATTATTATATCTGAACAGTGTGTTCTTTATAACCTGTAATGTGTGAAACTTTATTTATTTACACACACTAACACTACACAAGACTCTCTCATCAATATTCTTATCTATAATATAAACACTGTTCTGATATCTTTATGATTTTCTCAGATTATTTACTGAGCACAGCATCCCCGAGCCCGAGTGCCGGTCTCTCACCCCAACGTAAGCTTCTCACCTCACACGAAACACTGCACTGTAACGATGCCTGCAGCATGCTAACAACATGCCTGTTATTTTACCACAGGAGCTTTGTGTGATTTATTAATTAATACATTGATTTATTGATTAATTGCTTACTTGATTAATAATACATTTCATGTATGTAGTTGATTTATTAGATAAGTGCTAAATAAATTGCGCTTTTTACTGAAAGGATTCTGATAGATAGATACGATTACATTTTATTGATTTTATTTCATTTCAGCACCGTCCCTAAATGCTTCAGCAGAGGCCCAGAACTCTGATGCACAGAAGACAGAAGGTAAGTCTGACGCCTCAGTAATCTTCACTGTCTGAGTTTTCATGTCCTCACTTTCTCCTCTTTACTAAGTAAATATTCTTGTGTCCTCTGTGTTGTCCAGGCCCTGTGGTGATTATCCTCATCATCATCATGATCATCATGGCCATCATCATCATCATCATGGGCATCATCATCTTCAGACAACACAAAGGAGAGGGAAACAGTCAGGTAATTTAATTTAGTGTTTGGTGAGAGTTTGTTCTTCAGAGACGTTGTGAAACTCCTTGATAGTGGTAACATCACGGGAAACGTCGTCTCCTAACTGCTCCGAGGTTTGGTCTGTGAGGAGTTTCACTTTCTCCGAGACTCTGTGGGTTTCCTGGAAATAAATGCAGCATTGACGCCTGTTTTAGGGGATTTTCTCCCTGATTTAGTAGGTACACTAACGCAGGAGGGTGGAGTTTCCTCGGAGTGTATTCCCCTCCCTCCCTTTCTGCTCTTACATCGTTTACCGTGATGGTCAAATTCAGGATCCCTGTCTGGTCGAGATGCTCAGCTGCACAGTGATGTCACTGTGATGTCATTAACTGATCAGAAGTGCTGATGATGATTTGCACAGTCTGAGATTTTACTGAATTCTGTTGAAAGTCTTTTAATTCTGTGGAAATTCTTTCTTTCAGAAATTCACAGGAAGTTACTGGTTTAAATCAACAAAGCAGAAAACAATGTTTATTAAAAAATGACACACACAGGTGTGAAACCTTCAACACTGCGATGGTCAGTGTTCCAGTTGTTCGTACACCAACATAACAATTAGCAAACCGTCAGAGTTCAGGAACAGCACTGGGAATGTGTGAGAGGAAAAACAGCTTCAGAGAAAAAAACACTGTTTAAAGACGCTACAGGAATCACTCGCTCTTTTCTCTTTTGTATCTGCTGAAACCGACAGTTTATTGACAGACCGATGAAATACAGACAGTGTTTAAGAGGACATGTCCGAGCAGGGACGGTTCTGATATTGTGTTTTTCTCTGTTAGAATCAGAAAAATTACGAGAGAAATAAAGAGGATGAAGAAGGTGAGGTTATTTTCTCCTTATGAAGATGATGAACAGCACAGTGGACATAACTGCAGTGCACAGTGAAGGGGACTAACCTAAACATCAGAGTGTTAATGGCAGCTGGATTTTACCAGAGCAGTAAAGTAAAAAAACTTACTTTAAAAGTAAGCGATTCTACCCGTGGGAGGACTTTCTAGTAAGAGAAAGACACTCATGTGGAATAATAAAAACAAAACCCAAAGAAATAACAAACTAGGAAGAGTGATCGGTGAACCCGAGCATCAAGGAGGAGTGAAGACGGCGACAGGGAGACATTTCTGCTGCATGCATGTGACCTGCTTCATTATTTAATATTCAAGTGAACTTTGAGCAACATTGCATCCTGGACTGAAGTGAACTGCATGCTAACTGACCGCATCACCACACCAACACACACCATTTAGATAACAACAACCTGCAGCTCATGAGCTAGACACACAGTTTCTGTTCAGTTCATAAGCTAATATATAGTATATGTGAATGTGCATGTGTGTGTGTTTGTGTGTGTAATATTGTGTGTGTGTGTGTATAATATTGTGTGTAATACAGTGTGTGTGTAATATTGTGTGTGTGTGTGTGTGTGTGGAATACTGTGTGTGTGTAATATTGTGTGTGTGTGTGTATAATATTGTGTGTAATACAGTGTGTGTGTAATATTGTGTGTGTGTGTGTGGAATACTGTGTGTGTGTAATATTGTGTGTGTGTGTGTATAATATTGTGTGTAATACAGTGTGTGTGTAATATTGTGTGTGTGTGTGTGTGTGGAATACTGTGTGTGTGTAATATTGTGTGTGTAATATTGTGTGTGTGTGTATAATATTGTGTGTGTGTGTGTAATACTGTGTGTGTGTAATATTGTGTGTGTAATATTGTGTGTGTGTGTGTATAATATTGTGTGTGTGTGTGTGTAATATTGTGTGTGTGTAATATTGAAGTTGTTATTGAAAATTCACTTATAAAATAGACACAGAAACCTTTTACCTTTTCAGCCAATCCCAGTCTCCCTTCACCATTAAACCTGTGAACTGTGGAGGATCTGCAGATTTGACCCTGACCTGCAGACTTGACCCTGACTTGCAGACTTGACCCTGACCTGCAGACTTAACCCTGACCTGCAGATCTGACCCTGACCTGCAGACTTGACCCTGACCTGCAGACTTGACCCTGACTTGCAGACTTGACCCTGACTTGCAGGCTTGACCCTGACTTGCAGACTTAACCCTGACTTGCAGACTTGACCCTGACCTGCAGACTTGACCCTGACCTGCAGACTTGACCCTGACCTGCAGACTTGACCCTGACCTGCAGACTTGACCCTGACTTGCAGACTTGACCCTGACCTGCAGACTTGACCCTGACTTGCAGACTTGACCCTGACCTGCAGACTTGACCCTGACTTGCAGACTTGACCCTGACTTGCAGACTTGACCCTGACCTGCAGACTTGACCCTGACTTGCAGACTTGACCCTGACTTGCAGACTTGACCCTGACCTGCAGACTTGACCCTGACCTGCAGACTTGACTCTGACTTGCAGACTTGACCCTGACCTGCAGACTTAACCCTGACCTGCAGACTTGACCCTGACCTGCAGACTTAACCCTGACTTGCAGACTTGACCCTGACTTGCAGACTTGACCCTGACCTGCAGACTTGACCCTGACCTGCAGACTTAACCCTGACCTGCAGATCTGACCCTGACTTGCAGACTTGACCCTGACCTGCAGACTTGACCCTGACCTGCAGACTTGACCCTGACCTGCAGACTTGACCCTGACTTGCAGACTTGACCCTGACCTGCAGACTTGACCCTGACCTGCAGACTTAACCCTGACCTGCAGATCTGACCCTGACTTGCAGACTTGACCCTGACCTGCAGACTTGACCCTGACCTGCAGACTTGACCCTGACCTGCAGACTTGACCCTGACTTGCAGACTTGACCCTGACTTGTAGACTTGACCCTGACTTGCAGACTTGACCCTGACCTGCAGACTTGACCCTGACCTGCAGACTTAACCCTGACTTGCAGACTTGACCCTGACCTGCAGACTTGACCCTGACCTGCAGACTTGACCCTGACTTGCAGACTTGACCCTGACCTGCAGACTTGACCCTGACCTGCAGACTTGACCCTGACCTGCAGACTTGACCCTGACTTGCAGACTTAACCCTGACCTGCAGACTTGACCCTGACCTGCAGACTTGACCCTGACCTGCAGACTTAACCCTGACTTGCAGACTTGACCCTGACTTGCAGACTTGACCCTGACCTGCAGACTTGACCCTGACCTGCAGACTTGACCCTGACCTGCAGACTTGACCCTGACCTGCAGACTTAACCCTGACCTGCAGACTTGACCCTGACCTGCAGACTTGACCCTGACCTGCAGACTTAACCCTGACCTGCAGACTTGACCCTGACCCTGTTGTGTGATGCAGTAAGAGATTGTTGTCATGTGGTTTGTGTCATGTTTCTTAGCTGTTTCTGTGATTTCAAACTTTTCAACACTGGGATCAATAATAATAATAAAAATACTTATTTATAATGTTGTGTGTTTAAAAGGTCAAGCTGAGTTTATTAAAGCTCTGACACACAGGACACATGGTCACTGCCCCAGAATAAACCTGATATCTCTTATATTAATAATAAAATAAAAACCTATGCATATTAAATAATAGACTATATTTACTGTTATATTATGTAATGTTATATTTATTACATTTCAACCTTAATATATTTAAAAAACAATAAAGTTATAAATAATCATGTTTCAGAGCTTTATTTTATCATTTATAAATAATATTAATATTTTATATTTATATGCGTGTTTATGTTGTTGTGTGTGTTTATGTCCTGTGAGAGGAAGAGGAAGGGTGAGAGATAATAATAGGCCTGCAGGAGGATGTGGATGAAGGAGTTGAGAAACACATTCATCAGAGGAATTAACGTGAGTGACCTCAGATGACCGTGTTATAAATCATGAGCTGAGGCTGAAAGACTGGACACAGAGTCAGCAGATCACCTGGCACTGCAGTAACTTGGACATTCAGACCAGGGACTCCATATTCACAGAGGAACTAGAGAGAGTGCTTAACCTGCTTCTGGTCAATAACGCCTTTCCTCACCGTCCACCATCCTCAGTGACCACAGAGTTTGTGACGGTGTCTCTCAGGACCTTCAGGAACAACATCGGCTGAGTCCTTCAAAACTCTGAGTGTAAACTGCAGCCATGGAGAAGAGATTGAAAGTGTGGAGAAAAACAAAGACCATCACTGTGCTCTTCACTTCTCGTGTGTGTGTCTCGCCTTGTGTGTGTGTGTCATGTCTCGTGTGTGTGTGTCTTACCTCATGTGTGTGTGTCTCACCTTGTTTGTGTCTCTCTTTGTGTGTGTGTGTCTCGTCTAGTGTGTGTATGTGTGTGTCTGGTCTTGTGGGTGTCTCGTCTTGTGTGTGTGTCTGTCTTGTTTGTGTCTCATCTTGTGTGTGTGTTTCATCTCGTGTGTGTGTCTCGTCTCGTGTGTGTCACACACACACACACATCATGCAAGAACACATACACACATTTCACCTCCATTATGGAGGAACACACACATCTCATCTGGTCAGCAGGAGAAAGTGCTGCAGAGATCCACAGATTCACTCACTGACCCTGCACAACCTCGCCCATCCCTGCCTTCAAACCCCCAACCACACCCACCCTGCCCACTGTGTGTGTGTGTGTGATTCTGCTCTTTTCCTTTCACTTTTCTTTATGTACTCTGACTAATGCAGTCGCTCAGTCACGTGATTTCAGAGAACATCAGCACTCGCTTCTGCTGCTTCTGTCTCTGCTTTTCATCTCTACCATGGAGAAGATCCCTGTCTGAACATCACCAAATATTTGCATCATTCCTCATCAACTTCTCCAGAGAATGCACTGATCTCTCTCTCTCTCTCTCTCTCTCTCTCTGTCTGTCTCTGTCTCTCCTCTGTGTGTGTGTGTGTGTGTGTATGAATCTATAATCTGTTAATGTTGTTCCAAGTCTGAAGTACAGCATAAAAAATCTCCTCAGGACTGAAACCCACACCCAGTGATGGTGTTGTAGAACATCTGGATTTCTGCTGAGGTACACAGAGGCTGTGGTCAGAATTTCCATGACACTAATCTTCAGTACCACAGCCTGAGGGTCATTCAATGTATTCAGTAGCTCAGAAGTCGACAGAATTTGTGGAAGTTTAGAGAATTCTGGAGCACAGAGACAGAGACTCTCTGTCTCTGTCTGTCTGGTCAAACTGGTCTAAGGTATAATTATATAGAGTTTAACTGTCCTGAATATATCATTACATTCCTGTTAGGGCTCTGTGTGTGTATATTATTTATAAATAAATTTATTTATTTATAAATAAATAAATAAATAAGTATTAAAATCATGTCAGTAAATGAGTTTAAACACAGGTGATGATTAGTTTAGTTCTGTTTAGTTAGGTAAGTTTTCCTTCTGCTACAGAGCACAAAACATTCTCCCAACACCACACACGACTAAACACATCCAACTCATTCATACTTTTATAAAAGTTAAAATTAATTGAAATTCTTGACTTTATCAGCCTTTTCAGAATTCCGGCTCAGGTATATCACCATTTTGGCCTGACCAAATATAAAATTGATCAGTTGGCACCTGAACCGGTGTTTCCTGACAAACTTAAAACCAGAAATAAAACACTGAAAAGTAAAAACAACATTAAAAGACCTTAAAATGCTCCGTAAAAACACAAACAGTGACTGTAACCTGGAGCAGTGAATAAAAGCATGAAAAACTGTTTCTCTCTGTGAACAAAAAGGACAATCATGTGCAACATCAGGGTTTAAAACAGAAATAAAAGAGTTCACAGAGATAATACAGTGTAAAATCCTCCACTGGAGGTCAGCAGATTTTTTAGTTAACGGTGGTTTATACAGTGCGTCCACTCTGGTTTAATATCATCATTAAAACCATGTACACTTCTCCATGGGGTGTCCACCCTCCCACTCAGCTTCTTCTTATTTAAAACCTTTACACACGCTCTGTAGAGCAGCTTCCCCGACACTGACCCAAAGTCCATCTCCCCTTCACCCCGACACTCCAGGAGGGGGCCTGCACACCCGTCGAGGTCAGGAGCGATGTTCAGCTGGGGAAAGGGTTCATCCTCTGCAGGACCAGTCTCTGTGTGTGAATAGTCCATCAGCTGAACACACTCCTCTGATGTTAGTGCAGATCTCCAGCGGTGTAGGAGCTGATTGACAACACGCAGGGACCGCAGTCCCATACGCGCTGCCCGGTCCTCTGTCACAATATTGATTCCCTTCATTAAAATAAATAAAATAAATAAATAAAACTAAACAGAGGGTAAAAACCACTCTAAAATAAAAAACACCACACATCAGTTATCATCAGAGTTTTCCCTTTTCATTCTCGTTATCAGTTTCCTTTTATCAGCTCCTTCTCTTCTGAGGAACTTAACATCATGAATAAACTTTATGGTCCAGGAAAAACTCTTCTAATGCTACATTCTTCTGCCATTTGGTGTTCCTTAAAAACTCCTTAATATCCTCTGTACTATACATGACATTAACCTGTTCTAAACCCTTTTATTTCGGCTAAGTTTTATAGATTGTGGAGGTTATTGGGAAAGCTAAGAGTAATAGATACAGACAAAATTCCACCCTGTGATATGTCCACTCGGAGGGGGCTCTGAGTTCCGATATATTTATTGGTGCCGAAACCCGGGATACTTGCGTGGGAAGGCTGACGTGAGTCCGAAAACCTGAGCTAGGACCGCAACTACTACGGGCTGCAGATTGCCGGCATCAAAACAGAAAGGTAAGCAGACACCTGTTATATTCAAAGTCTGTGTTAAATCTATATCTGTAGCCTGAGTAGAGTGGCCCTGGGAAGGGTGAAGGCAGTTGGCCTCACGCCAAGAATTAGAGGGTGGTGAAGACAGATGAGAACGAGCAGAGAGGTGTTTTTGTTTTTTGGGCTTATGAAGTGTTAAGGTTTTATAAGTGAATGTGTGCAAGAAAATTCCTGTGGGCTAAAGCAGGTGGCACAAGTGAAGAAAAAATTCCTGCTGGTTGAGGCAGGTGGAGTATGAGAAAATTCCTGCGCAGGTGGAATATTTGTCCCTAGATACCGCTGTTGTATATGGAAAACAGGTCTGCATGGTAGGGATGTCGGTGAGCCACTGCGGAGAACAGTATAGTTAGTTTTCAGGAACGCAGGGTTGGACCTGAGGAAAATGTGTTAAAGTGTTAATGTGATATGTTAGTGTGAAATGAGGTGATGTGCCGTTGTTGAGAATGTGTTGTTAAGAAAGGAAGGATTGCTGCTGGCAGCAGGTGTGTGTGTTTAGGAATTGTGTTAGGAAAAATAGAAGCGTGAGTTGGAGTAGTGGCATGGACGGATAGGTGATTAACGGTACTGTTATATAGATCTGCTAGTATAAATACTGTTGTAAGGAGAAGCTGTAAAAAGGAAAGAGAGGAGGGGTAAGTAACCCAGCAGACACACACTCACAGAAGCAGCACAAATATAGACACACACACACACACACACACACACACACACACACACACACACACACATAGACACAGGGGAAAGCCCATACACAGAAGGAGAGTTGAGTTGAGAAAAAAGTTGAAAGTAAAAAGGGTAGAGAGAATAGCAGTGAGCGCGGTGTATGGCAGATTTGGCAATAGAAACAAAGGGACTGAGAACACATTTTTGGGACGAAAGAACTTATAAAGACAGAGACGGGGTTGAAAGGAGACAGACAGAACAGCAGATTTGTGATAAACTGTGGGCATTGACGGCGTTTGATAGGTTGACCGCATTGCGTCACCAGTTTCCTGAAATAAATTGGGTAGAACAACTTAAGAAACTCTGGAGACCTCGTGTTTTGGGCCCAATATTGCGTGCGTTACTGGCAGCTCCTGAACCCCGAGAGGCCGAGGTAGTGATTTCAGTGTATGATTTCATTGATGATCCATACGGGGAGGAAGAAGAGCACGTGGTAGAAGTGTTTGGAGCTAGACCAATACAGAGCAATTATTGTTCGGGGCTAAAGGTTATTATTACAATTGAACCCAGGGTAGTACTGTGGGAGAGAGGTCTGGGAACAGCACTTTTGATTGATAAAATAAATATATTTGAAGAACAATCCAGAAAAAACCCAGTAAGGCCAAGCGTGACTGTAAGAAAAATCTATGCGAGGGTGACCTGGACACCTCTAAATAGTAACTTGGGTCATAGAAGTGAAGCCCATAGGGCCAGACAAGGGTGTGTCATGAGTAGAGAGGAGACACCAACCACACCCGTAGGGGTGATTATACTAAGGCACAGAGAAGTAGAGAAAGAAATTAAAAAGTATATGAAAAAATGGAGTGACCGGACACGTGGGGAGTTGCAGTGGCCACTAGAAGGCACATTTAATAATGGAAGGTGTGAAAAGATGAAGGAAAGACTAGAGTGCTGGGGAGAAATAAAAAAAGAAAGTAGGGACAAGACTGACAGAAAGAAGGAAATTGTGGATTGGTTCCAGGTGGAAGGGGAACGGCAGAGAGCACTTATAAATGAAAAGAGAGAAAGGGCTACAGCCCCACCGGCAGAGGAGCCTGTGGAGCAGGAGAAACCACCCCCATACAGAGAAGTGCCCCCAGCACGAGCAGCAGGAATCTATCCCGTCCTATTAAAAGAAGGACAACCACGGGCAGTGAGACTAGAGATAATGGAAGGACAGTTTGAAGGCAAAGTAATATATACACAGAATGAAGATGAAAGAGGAGGAGAGAATGCAGCAGCCATGCAGTGCTCGAAACGAGAGCAGGAGCAGACCCATTTTAGGCCAGAGGGATCCGAAAAGGACGGAAGTCTGGAAGGAAGTAAGGAAAGTCTGGCGTGGGATCCAGCGTCATATAGAAGAACGGGGACAGGAGCGGACATGTGGAGAGAGTATCAGATGAATCTAGAAAAGGGAAAATACAAAGGAAAAATGGAGTGGTTAGGATTGGAAGACAAGACATGCACGCCCGCACCCAGAGATACTTGGACAAGAGGCCCGCCATCGAGAGCAAATAGCGAAGAGAGCGAGTCTCTACAGAGGGACAACCCGGGTGAATGGGAAAATGATGCTGAAACAACAAGTGCTACTGCCCCAGATGAAGGAGGCGATGAAGTGGAAATCATGCAGAAGGAGGGGTTCTACCCCACACCTCAAAAAGGAAAGCAGGGCGAGTACAGAGAGGAGGAAGTAATCGAAACGGAAATGGAAGAAGAAGAGTATCACATAACGGGGAAAGTGAAACTAACGCCAACAACAAAAGGGAAAAGAGATGGCGGATTCCGTGAAATAAGTGAACGGATGGAGAGAATGGAAGAAAGAATGGAAGACAGTCGCTTAACAATGGAAGAGCTGAGGGGGCAGACACAAGCACACATAGAAGAAGAACTGGAAAATACAAGGAAGAAACTGGAAAAGATGGAAATAGACGCGTCAGAGGATAAAGTCCTGCGTGGCCAAATAATGCAGAAGGTGCATGGATTAGAGCACACACAAGGGGAGTTGTCTGCGATAAGTCAGATAAAAATGAAGAAAAATGAAAACGAACTGGCCCACCTCAAGAAAGAAATAAAAGAAGCACGCTGTAATCTGGAACAAAAGGTGGAGGAAGCCAGGCAGACATTGAGAGAACTGCAAGACCAGGTGAGAGGAGAAGAAAAAGGAAGGACAAGGAAAGCAATACTCCCTTTGACTATGGAATTAAGGTCTGCACGGAAACAAGGAGCAGGGGAAGGACCCCCAGAAAACAAGGAAGAGCAGCAGGTGGAGGCATCCCAGATGCCAGTAATAATAAAAGGAAACGATGTGGCTTATGTCCCATGGTCATTCATGGACCTGACAGGATTAATTGGCAGACTGCCAAGTGTTTGTGAAGGAGCTCAAAAATGGATCACACGGTTTGAAGAGCAAACGATGGGACAGGTACTGGCACTGGGAGATGTCAAAGCAATATTGTCTCAGTCATTGGGGAAGGCCAAGATGATTGAAATTTTCCACAATGTGGACCTAAGAAGAGAAGCAGAGGGGCAGAAATATGATCCAAGCCCATTTGGGACTCACCGTAATCAAATCTGGAAGGCCCTGCGGAGTGCATACCCAACACGGGCTGATCCAGGAAGAGTGGAAAAGATCAAATTGGAAGAGATCGAGAGTGTAGCAGAATTTGTATTAAAACTACAGAAGGCATGGAGAGAAGAGATGGGAGGAGCATGGGATGAAACAGCAGCAAGCCAAACCCTGTTTCGTATGATGGTAAAGAAGGCTCTTCCAGTGGAAGTCCAGGACCAACTGGACACAGTAGTGGGACTGGCTGCAATGGCGTGGCCCACCTTCGAGGCTAATGTAATACATTATGTGGAGCTGCACAGGCGGAGAGAAAGAGAAGCAAGGAAAGCAGCTGAAAGCCTGGTGATGCAGCTCCACAAGGCTCAACTGAGTGAGTTAGCCCGCAACAAACAGGAAAACATGGAAAAGAAAAAGGAGGAGAAAAATGTAGCAAAGCAGGCAGCGGTGCTGGTGGCACAGCCAGCAGCACCCCTAGCGGCTCAGCCTGCACCTCCAGTGCCACAGCCAGCAGCCATGGCACAAACTACGCCAGTGATTCCCTCGCAACAACTGCAGCCTGCTTACTATGCACCTCCACCTCTGGTAATGTACCCCCCAGTTCAACAATACCCACCCCAGAATCGAGGATGGGCTCAGGGACGGGGACGTGGTCGAGGAGGAGGAGCATTTCAGCAACCTTTGAAAGGAAGAGCTCCAATGAACCAAGGAGGAAGAGGATGTTGGGTATGTCAAGATCTCAGTCACCTGAAACGAGACTGCCCATACGCCTATCAACAGGAAATGGCGCCTCCAAGGGGAGGCGCACAGCAAAATCAAGGATGGCAAGGTCCAGGAAATTGGATGGGACCCTGGATGGGGCCTAATCAGCAGCCCCAAGGAGTGAACTTGGGAGTAGGCCCCATGGGGCCACCACCGGGAAGTATGTGAGGAGGCCCAGAGAAGCTAGAGGGGGAGCTGGTGCAGTACACCACCTCTCTGCACCCCGCTCAAGAACCCACTGTCTCAGTGATAGTGGGTAGACAAATTTGCTCATCATTCTTAATTGACACAGGTGCAACATTTACAAGCATAGGCAAAGAAGGCTCAAAGCTCCCCCTCTCCAGTAAAGCAGTGAAAACAGTAGGCTTCTCAGGGAAAACACAGACTTTACGCTTTACTGAGCCTCAAGAGCTGAACATACAAGGAGTGACAGTGCAGGCACCATTACTGTTCTCCCCAGAAACTCCAGCAAATCTACTTGGAAGAGATGTGCTCTGTAAGTTAGGAGCTAAGATACATTGCGGAGAAAGAGGAGTATGGGTAGAACTCCCAGAGCATTTAGTTCAGCAGTATGTCATGATGGAGACGAAACTTGAACTAAGTACAATGGACAAGGTATATTGGTTGGAAATAAATGACATGTACAGTGGAATAAGGGATCTGTACACACAGTGGAAGTCCTGGCTGATCAAAATGAGACCAGACTGTCAAGAAAGCAGAGAACCATGGCACTGCACAATGATGTATGATGAAGAAGGACAAAATGAAGAATACGAGGCCATGTGGGATGAACGAATTGCAAAAACACAATACACTCTGAAGACTATAAACGTAATTGTAGGACCTCAAGGGGTAGCTGCATCAGTTCAACTGCCGTCACAACTCGAGCAGTGGTACCAGGTTCCTGATGCTGCTCCTCATGTCTCCCTGCTGGTTGGGCAAGGTTTTGAATCAAAAGAATTAGGATCAATGGTGAGGGAGGCAAGTCAGAGGATGCAGTGGAAACAGATAGGACAGGGAGTCAGTGTGTCCTCAGATAGAAAGTTCCTTAAAATAGAGCAGATAGCAATAGATGAGGTAAGGCCACAGACTGTACTAATAAGCAGAGCTGAGAATTTGAGGATAGAGAAGAACAAGATGAAACAATTGCCCCAATGGGCTAAAGAGCAGGAGATCACAGAGAAAGAAAGGGAGGAAGCACTAGCACAAATACCTGACCAGCTATGGACCAAACATCAAACAGATGTCGGACTGGTAAAGTCGGCAGGTTTAGTTAAGATACAGCTTAAACCAGGAGCATGATTGCCATATCAGAACCAGTATCCCTTGTCAAAAGAAGCAATAGTAGGGATAAAACCAACGATTGAGGGTCTGACGCAAGCAGGAGTTTTGGTCCTAACAAAAAGTCAGTGCAACACCCCCATCTTTCCGGTCAGAAAACCAAACTCAGACAAATGGAGACTAGTCCATGACCTACGACCAGTAAACCGGGTGGTGATAGCGGAAAATCCTGTAGTTCCAGATCCACACACCCTTTTGTCTAACATTCCAGAAGGAACAAAATGGTACACAGTAATTGATCTGTGCTCAGCATTCTTTAGTGTTCCATTACATCCAGATTCACAGTTCCTGTTTGCTTTTACCTATGGGGGACAGCAGTATACATACACCAGACTGCCACAAGGCTATTGTGAAAGCCCATCAGTTTTCAACCAAGTTCTAGCCCGAGAGTTGACTAATTTGGATGTGTCCAGCACAATATTGCAATATGTGGATGATCTGCTGATCTGCAGTCAAGCCAAAGAGCAATGCGTACAAGATTCAGTGCAAGTCTTAAAAACTCTGGCCCTAAACGGGCATAAAGTAAGTAAAGAAAAGTTGCAATTCTGCCAGCAAAAGGTAGAATACTTAGGGAGAGTGCTCGAAGGCACTACACGAAAAATCTCACCAGAACATGTAGAAGCAATCTGAAAAGCTCCCAGACCTCAAACTGTCCAGCAGATGCTATCCTTCTTGGGATTGGCGGGTTTTAGCAGACCGTGGATTTGTGATTTTGCAATGAAAACGCAGCCACTTAGGGATATTGTGAAAGCAGCAGACCAAACAAAGTCTAGTGCCACGTTGACATGGACAGAGGAAGCAAAAGCGGCATTCGATATGCTAAAGACTGCATTGTCATCTGCACCTGCATTGGCATGTCCAGACTATGGTAAACCATTCTATTTGTATGTGTCTGAAAGAAAAGGGTTTGCCTCAGCAGTGTTAGCACAGGAACAAGAAGGCATGGGGAAAAGACCAGTAGCGTACTTTAGCACGGCACTCGATAGTGTGGAGAAGGGCATGCCACCATGCTATCGAGGATTAGCAGCTGCGGCATTTGCCTATCAAAAGGCATCATCAATCACAATGGGGCATCCAGTGACCCTGTATACATCCCATGCCTTGCATGCACTGCTGACTAGTCAAAAATTTGTGATAACCAATGCTCGAAAAACAGGTTATGATGTCATTCTGTCAGCTCCTGAACTAACAATTGAGAAATGCCGCACAATAAACCTTGCAGATAGGCTGGGGCTCCCAGAAGACGGAGCCCCACATGAGTGTGCTGAAGTGACAGAAAAACACCTAAAAACTAGATCAGACTTAGAAGCACAACCACTGCCTGGTGCTCAATGTATCCTCTTTGTGGATGGATCATGCTATCGTAGTAATGAGGGAAACAAAGCTGGCTATTCAATAGTCCAATATGATGACCAAGAAGGAGTATTTAACACAGTAGTGACTGTGGCAGTGCCACAACCATGCTCTGCCCAATTGGCAGAAATAAAAGCACTAACAGCAGCCTGCAAACTGGGGGCAGGCAAAACATGTACAATATACACTGATTCGGCCTATGCTTATGGAGTGTGCCACGTGTTTGGACCAATCTGGGCACAAAGAGGTTTCCAGAGAGCAGATGGATCAGCCATTGTACATGGGCCGGCGATTTCAGAGCTGTTAGGGGCAATGATGCTCCCTAAAGAATTGGCAATCATAAAATGTAGAGCTCATAAGTCAGATGGAGAATGGGTCAGCCGAGGAAACGCAGTAGCTAACGAGGCAGCTAAAAAGGCAGCCATAGGTGAAACAAGTGTTACGGTAATGATGCAAACAGGAGAGCCAGATGATGAAGGGCAGATGCAGGTCACAATGGCTGATGTCAGGGCTTTCCAAGAGTCTGCATCAGCAGGGGAGAGAGAATTATGGAAGAAACGGGGAGCGGTATTAGATCCCCAGTCTAGGACATGGAGAAGTTGTGATGGAGTATTTGTGGCTCCACTAAGTTTTCTTCCAATGCTGATCAAAGGAGCACACGGAATAGATCATTGTGATCGCAGGAAAATTATTGAAACAATTCGAGAGAACTGGTGGTCTCCATACTTAGCGAGTATGGTGGACAAATTCCTGCGATCGTGTGAACTTTGTGCAGTACGCAATGTCAGAAAACATTTCACGGCACCCATCAGCCACATACCAGAACCCATGGGACCATTTAGACACTTAGTAATAGACTTTGTGGATATGGGAACTACAGAAAGAAAGGAAGGAAAGAGGTATATTTTGGTAGTGATAGATCGGTTCAGCCGATGGGTAGAGGCGCAGGCTACGGCCAAAAATGACGCCAAGACAGTGGTCAAGTTCCTGTGCAGGGAAGTGATCCCCCGCTTTGGCATCCCAGATCAGCTGAGCTCAGACAATGGTCTGCATTTTGTGAACGAAGTAATGAAAGCTATGGCAGAGGCCTTATGCCTGAAACACCGTCTAGGTTGCGTGTATCACCCACAATCTCAGGGGATTGTAGAAAGAGCTAATGGAGTGCTGAAAGAGAAGATAGCTAAGATCTGTGCGAGCACAAAGCTGAATTGGGTACAAGCATTGCCATTAGCACTGATGAAAATGCGTTCGCAAACCAACAGGAACACTCACTTGACACCACATGAAATGCTCACAGGACGGCCAATGCCAGTAGCCTTCATTCGGGGGCCTTACAAGGGCCCATCGCTGGAACAGCTAGAGGGCGAAATGTCAAGCTATGTAAGACACCTAACCCAAATACATAGAACTCTGTATTCACAGGTCTGCGAAGCCACGCATGGTGTGAGGGTAGAGAAGGAGGAGCTTCGTCAGGTGGAGCCAGGAGACTACGTGTATATCAAAGTGTTCAAAAGAAAGCATTGGAGCCAACCAAGGAGAGAGGGACCATTCAAGGTAGTATTGGCAACGCCAACGGCGGTCAAGGTTGAAGGAAGAGAACATTGGTATCATTTGAATCATTGTTGTAGAGCGGCAGGGAAAGGACCAAAGTGGAAAGACTCGCGCCCAAAACTGGTGCAGCTCGCTCACTCGGAGGAAGACACTGACCCAGAAGATGTAGAACATCCAGAAGCACCAGCATACAATACACGGGGAAAAGGAAAGAAAGCACAGCAGAAGGCAGAGTTCCAGACCATAGAGTCAGGCCCGATTACTGAGGAGCAACCGGGAGAGCCCCTGAGTTCACCAACTCTCGACTTCGAACCTATAGTGCACCAATTTTTAAGGGAGCCTGAAACGATAGAAGATTTCTCAGGCGAGCCCAGACCAGGTCCATCAGGGCATAAACCATCCCAAGCATTTGATGCATCAGATCTAACAACACTGAATTTAGCAGATATAGCCCAGGACAGTACAGAAGAGTCAGAATGAAGATCCTGGTAGCAGGCCGTGAACAAACGCTGAAACTGCGCCACTGCGCTATAGTGGTAGTACTAATTAGTGTATACCTGGGGATAGTTTGGATGCTCGCGGCAGTTGGTCACACAACTACGATGTTGGTAAATATGACACTGATAAACGTAACTCAGACAAAACTAGGTAATGAATCACGCCCCACACTGACCCACGGGACACGACAGCACTCTGAAAAACAGGTTAATTCACGGTACAGAAGAAACGTAGGGTATGGTGAGGCATCCATTGGAGGCCGTACAGTGTATCGAGGACAACAGCGCACACTGGATCTTACAAAAGAGAAAGCTCAGACCGCGGTTCAGGATCATCTGAAATGTGCAATAGGACTGATAGGACATGCTTTAAAGGCAAACATGATACCGAAAAATGAAGGGGTGTTCGTCATGTACTCCTTTGAGTACATGGGACCCGATCCACCAATAAATGTGGATCCTATTGAGTGGGCGGAGAATAATTCGGCGATAAATCATACAGTGACAGCTGAGGTACGTATTAAGTCACCCCATAGTTGTCACAATGCAAGCAGTCCAACAAGCAGTGTAATTATAGCAGGAAAACCAAAAGAGGCGTACTGCAGAGTGATTCACCCGCTCTGGTATTACAGTATCTTTGGGAATGCTACCTCTAAACGTAATCTTCAGAGAACCGTCCTGCTAGACGACTACAAGGCTCGTGTGTTTGTGCCCACGGGGCACCCCTACACAGAAATCCGCCAGGCAGGGATTGACTTTGGGGTAAAGATTCCTAAAGACTGTAGCACTGGGTCACTGTGTGATTTGACTGTAGGAACACTTCACCAGAACATGCAAGACGCAATAGATTACGTTAGCATCACGAAAATCACGCAGTATAACAGTACAAATGGCGCTGAATCTCCACAGAACCTGTACCGCCAATGGCTACATGATGCAGCACGCAAGACTGTTACCAACAGCACATGTATGGTGTGCCATAACCGCCGTAATGTGTCAGAGTACGGCTGTGAACCCGATATGGTGGTCCAACTGAAGATCCCAAGCCTGTGTCTGGGAACATTACCCGTTGCAGACATCTTTTGGTATTGTGGAGGTACGGAAGTCCTACAAGTTCTACCCAGATTATGGCATGGGCTATGTGCCCCAGTGGTACTGGAAGGACGACTCTCGGTAATCGCCCTTAATGACTCATACCTCGCATCCATGTTTGAACCTGCACATTTACGCCGCCCCAAGCGTGAACTCACAAATACAGTAGCTAGAAGCATTTTTACCCGTTCTGCTCTTCCAGGCTCATATCGAAAAAAGTACTTACAGGTCACAAACTCCTCAATACTCCCAAAATGGGGTCCGGACACGAATATTTATATAAATTGGGAAGGGATACCAGTTGGAGTTCCTAGCGAACATTTAGCCCTCCGAAGAGGCTCGTCTACAGCTTGGAACATCTTGCTTCCAGCAGTACAGGTACATCGGAACACGGCATGGGTTAATTACATTTGGTATAACCAGCAACGGTTTATTAATCATACCATTGAGGCATTAAAATTGGTATCAGAACAGCTCCATGCAACGACCCTTATGACTGTACAGAATCGCTTTGCCATAGACATGATGCGCGGACCCGATCAGGGAGTATGTGACATGGTAGGATCTGATTGTTGTACCATTATTCCATTGCATACGGGCCCTGCAGGCCCACTGGACACGCTGCTATCACAGATGAAAGCGGCTCGGGACGAAATGGTCTCTAATAATGCTTCCTCAGACCCAGACTGGCTTGACTGGCTGTTTTCCTCTGATTGGTTGGCCGGACTCACGCGCATCGGGACAACCATTTTAATAGTGTTATTGGTAGTTGCTCTCATCGCTTGTTGTGGAATACCATGTTTACGTGCCCTATTGGACAAGATTGTGCACTCTCTTTTCGGACAATATATGCAGCTCTACATGCAGGACATGAGCGACCCCGTCTTTATGGGCACAGCGGAGGACAATGGAGAAGATGGAAAACAAAGGCAGGAGGCTGATTGTCCCCTGCTGGACAATATGACGTACTATTGTTAAAGAAAGTTAAAGGTGTTGGTATGTGTTGTTTCTTGTGCGTCTTTTCCTCTCTGTTGTCTCTCCTCTTTGTTGTGTATATAAATGTTGTGTGCAGGATTCATGGCAGCATCACAGAGCCCAGGTGCAGTCTTTCAGTGCAGGCGCTACCATCGCCCTAACCGAACATCTCTTCCGTGCGGGCAACTAAAACTTGATTCACGAGGGCAAGGCTATCTGGAATGGCAGAATCTCCAGTGTGTGGCCTGCTGTAATATGATGGCGGCCTTAGAAGCCCTGCATGAGTCTCGGGATCCACAGGCACAGTGGAAGGTCTTCCACGCATGTTGTACGGACCCGGAGTGGACCTTCAGCATGGAAGCGGCACGTCCCATCGAGCGGCTGCTCACACAGGCCGACTTCTACTATGAGGAAGATAAGTGGTTGGTCGAGAAGTACTCGACACGTTGTGAGCTTCCCTGCAACTTGTCTCTAATCGTGGACACATATTTGCTTCGGCGTCCCATATCTTTGGCTTCTGTGTACGGGAGTCCCCGGGCGCATGGATTCCTCATCACGCGTAATGTTGTCCAGTCTACTATGGTACAAGTAGTGACTGTGCATTTCTGTGGCTACTTTCTGTGGACCTCACATTCCAAAGGACAACGCAGACGCTTGGACAACCTCAAGCCCATGCCTCACTTCTTTTATGCATGGAAGGATAAAGACTCGGAAGTGGTGGCCTGCAAAGGACTAGGTACTGGCATGAAAATGCACACCGACATTTGGGATGCGCTGCGGGCACGCTCGCGCATACGCGCACCCTTGCCAAAGTGGATTTCGGCGTTATACAAACACCATTATTGGTGGTGGAACTGATCGGTGACAGCGTAAGTGCTGACTGGACCTGACGAATTGAGTGTTCTCTGTGTGCAAAATGTCATGAATGTATGTCTGTATGTGTGTGGTGATCCTGGCGAAACAGGCTGTCGCGCAAACGACAAATTGCGGGCAGAGTGGGAATTTTCCCTTATAAATGGCTCTTGAGGGTTTTTCGCCCACTCCTGGTTCACCTTGAGAAGAAGCATAGTGGGTAAATAGGGGGAGTGATGTGGGGTATATGGATTATATGGATTATATAGAAAAACAAAAAGAATGTATTGAATACATCGGGTATAGTAAGAAAATAGACAGAATAATATAATGTGGAAAAGGACAATAGAATAGGGGTTAACTAGGTGGAGGATGTTAGAACAGTGATATAAAAGAGTACTTGATGCGTTAGAAATACAGAAAAGAATCTAATAATGTGGAACTTAGAATTTTCATGGTCATAGATGTTTCTGATGTCTACTTGACAGTTTTGATGTCTACCCGACATAGATAGTGTCCACGTGACACATTGGACCGTGTAGTGATGAGCTACCTGGTGAAGTGCTGGGAACCTCTCCCGGGGGCTCCATCGTACCCTCTACGGCACGCAAAGTGCCTGGGTCAGAAGAAATTGTGCCTCATCTAAAAGGACATTGTGCATGAATACCATGTGTGTAGTGTCGCAAGAAGATGATGTACATACTATGGGGGATAAGAACACAGAGTAGTGGAACTAAGACATGTACAAGCTGATTGTGAGACTCAAGAGTCTCAAAGGGGGGAGTGATGTCAGAGAAAATATAATATACCCAGCTTTGAATTATATACCTAGCCTTAAAAGTAGCTTAAGTGCTAATGTACTCAATGCTCTAAGCTCTGACTTGGCAATATTCTGCCTAAAGAGTAGTGTGTATCTATCAAGAATAATTTAGCCATTTATTACGTAGTAAGTAGTTAACTCTGATTAAAAATAGCTATAATAATCAGATATAGCCTCATAGTCTTCATAATAAACATGCAGAATTATTAATGGCAGCATGCTAGCGTAATAACCACACTGGGACTGAAGGAACAGAAAAGAGGAGAGATTTATTGAAACATTAGGAGTTACAACTCAGTCAGCCAGCCTATCCAATGGGATCAGTGGGACCGGAGGGTCAGTTGTAGAAGACGGAATCTCGGGATCCTGAGGAGAAGTTGGAGAGTAATCAGTGGGAGAAGTTGGGGGCGAATAGTCAGGAGAAGACTGAGGAATATCATGAACACTGTAAGGCATAGGTACAAATTCAGGAGAAAGTTGGGGAATGTCAGGGGAATTAGGAAATGAAGAGGAGTCAGAGGAAGAATCATTAGAGGAAATCTCAACAGGGAAATCCTCAGTCTGGACGCCTTGAGAGGTGGTGCATGTCCAATGCCAGTAGAAGGTCTGAGTAGACTGATCACAGGTTGTGGGGTGAAATTGGGTGCTCTGATCAAGACAGACGGTATCTCTCACGATATGGTGAGCGAGGTAAGGAGACTCAGGAATAGAGGATTCAGATAGGCGCTCCAGGAAACCAGTAAGTTCAATGGCCAAACAGGAAAGCTGATACTGGCGATAGCGTCGCAGAGCACCCCTGGGACTTCTCCGGAAGATAGCGCGGCGGGCTGACTGAGCTAGAAAAAATAATGGGAAATGAGTGAAGATGAGTGAAGTGCATATTGCGTGACTATGTAATCAGCAAAAGAGAGCGTGTACTAAGGCAGGAGGAACACAGTGTGGGAAGTAGGCCAGGTCACTGTGACATGACAGTGATAGGCAGGTAGAGGAGACAATAGCATTGGAATACTAGCAACCAACAGTGATGAAAAGAGGAAAGGATATGAGGCAGCTTAATGGCACAGCTTAGTTTAAAATTAGTAAAACAAAACTTAGATCAAGTAGGTGGAGAGAAAAGTCATCATGACATAGAGGAAGAGAGCAAGGTACTTACACATTGTTGTGGAGGGCAACGCGCGAGGTCAGGATGAGCCGAGGAAGCACCTTTAAGAGGTGATGGTCAAATGAAGTCAATAAGGAAGTGGCGCCTATAAGTAAGCGCCAATTTTTATAAAAATGGTTGACTTAGCCTAAAAATAAGGGGAACTGGTGAGGAGGAAAATTGACGTCATCGAGGAGAGGATGGTATCAATTTAGGGGCGGTATCGGGACAAATGCGAAAATAATGGGAACTGGGAAAACATATGTAAACTAAGGAAGGAGGGACTAAAGTAGCCATACACTGAATATAATGGGAAATTGCTGGAAATATTTAAATTAGAGAAAAGGAGGCGCCCCGGGGCGCCTGGGGTATAAGTAGAGGGGACTTTTCGGGGTTTGGAAGACCAGCTGCTCTCTTCAGATGTGCATGTTGTTGACTGCATGACTGAATAAAGAAACCCGCTTCTTCTCATCTGTTGACTGAGATCTCTTTTATTTCGGCTAAGTTTTATAGATTGTGGAGGTTATTGGGAAAGCTAAGAGTAATAGATACAGACAAAATTCCACCCTGTGATATGTCCACTCGGAGGGGGCTCTGAGTTCCGACAGTATGGACTGCAGAGTGAAAGGGCATTCAAACTTCTGAAAGGCGTGTTGTCATCTGAACCTGTAATGATGCTGCCCGACTTTAGCCTGCCTTTTAAAATCTACACAGATGCCTCAAATTCGGCCGTGGGTTCAGTTTTAGCCCAAGAGAGGAATGGACTTGAGCATGTAGTTGCGTATGCCAGTTGGTCATTGAACTCCACACAGAGGTGTTGGTCTACATTTGATTGTGAACTGTGGGCTATTGTATGGGCAGTGAGGGAATTCAGACATTACATTGGACTTACTGCTTTTACCATTATTACAGACCATCATCCACTCTTGGCGCTTCGGCGTATGTCTATTGATGATGACCCAACAGGAAGGAGAGGAAGCTTGAGCTGGAGCTTGACCCCCTGAATTGGACCATTGTTCATAAAGATGCACAGTGTCACAGGAATGCAGATGCACTCTCTCGATGCCCTGATACAACTGGCTTGAGTGCAGTGGAGTCTGGTGGTGATGAGGTTGTTGAAGTGAATGTCGTGAGTTCTAATCAACCCAGTGCTGATATTTCCTGCCCTACTGAGTTCACTGACTCCGCAGAGAGAGAGACTGTTGTGAGCTCGATGGACAATTCAGACTGCAGGTTTTCCCTATTAGCTTTATCCTGTGATTTGTCTAACTTTAAGGTTATGCAGCAAGCTGACCCAGATATTGAAACTGTTTCGGTCTGGGTTGCGCAGTCACAAAGACCATCCAGTAGAAAGCTCAGAGGAGTGTCCAAGTGTTTACGGAAGTTGTGGACTGAGTTCAGTCGGCTCTCAATCATTGATGGGCTGTTGTGTCGCTCTGTAGTCTGTTCCTTCACAGGTGATCCTATAGTTCAAGTGGTTGTTCCTTTTGCTATGACCTCTGAAATTCTTTTGCAGCTGCATGGAGCCCCAACTTCAGCCCACTTCTCTTCTGAGAGTGTGTGGGAATGGGCGAGACAGTTTTGCTACTGGCCTTCCATGTACAGGGACATTAAAGCATGGTGTGAACAGTGTAAGATATGTCAGACTCGTCGTGGTCCTGTTCCTTCCCATAATGCCCCTATAGGTGGGTCCCTGTCAGCCCGGCCATTCGATAGAGTAGCTATGGACATCTTAGCTGCCTGTGACCACAAAAGGAAACAGATATGTGTTAGTGGTTGAGGACTACTTTACTAAATTTGTCAATTTGTATGCTTTACCCAATCAGTCAGCGCAGACTGTCGCACAATGCCTGTTTGAGGACTATGTATTGATTCATGGTGTTGCAGAAACTTTACATTCAGATCAGGGCCGCCAGTTTGAGGCGGAGGTGGTTCAAAACCTCTGCCGTCTGTTGCATATAAAGAAAACACGCACCACTCCCTACCATCCACAGTCAGACGGTATGATTGAACGCTTTAATAGGACTTTGAATGACCAACTGGCTAAGACTCTTTTAACCCATGGGGGGGAGTGGGATGATTATGTGAAGTATGTAGCTTTTGCGTATAACACTTCGCCCCACTCCAGCACTCGTTTCACACCGTACTTTTTGACTCATGGATGGGAAGCACGAGTCCCAGTGGATGTGCTGTTATCCAATATTTCTTTTTCACGGATAGCAGGATCTCATGCTGAGTTTGTTTCCTCCATGTTGACTAGACTGGACTCTGCCTTTAGCAGTGCACAGATGCACAATGATGCAGATCATGACCCTCAGAAACTGTACCATAACGATGGACTGCATCACCAGCCTTATGCCGTAGGTGCCTTAGTGTGGCTTAACGATCCAGTGACAAGCCGCATGAAGCTGGCACCCCGTTGGAAGGGACCATACAAAGTTGAAAAAGTCATGGATTCCTCTGGAGAACGGGGGCTGAATTACCAGATTGTTAATCCTTCGGATTCTAGTGAGAGAACACAGGTAGTGCATTATAACAGGTTGCGGCCTTACACATTGCCTGTTCCTTCACTTTCACAAAATCAGGTTTTGTCTGATGTCTCTGATCCTCTTATGTCAACATTCTCTTCCATGGAGTTGGATGTTTCTGGTGTGGCTGATGGCAGTCCTCACCAGGAAGATCTGAGTGCTTCATCTAATCCAGTTGGTTCTTTGAGGTGGTCTGAGCCGAGCGTGAGTAGGGCTGGGAGGACTTGTAAACCTCCTGCTCATTTGAAGGACTTTTGAGTTTTGTATTACACACACAAAGAGAAACCAACAAGAAGTGATTGCAATTAGGAAAAATATTGTTGTACTGTGTTGACTAAATGTTCCAAAAAAAAAAAAAAAAGTAGAAGAACGAGCTTACTTTTGTGCTGTACTTAATGTTATGTGTTAATGTGCACAAACGTTTATTGACTGTTGACTGTTACCATCATTCTTGTTTTGATTATAAACGGGACGTTTATTTTGTAAGGGGGGGACGTATGTAACAGACTTAATAGTTATTCTTTTTAAAGTAATTATAGATGTTTAATATTCATTTTGTATATGTGTGTGTGAAGGCATTTTTCCCTTCTGGACTTGCTGTAGGTAGGCAAGTGTACATGCACACAAGATACTTGAGTTTTCGGGCAGTGTTTTAAGAGTTTTCTGGAGATGTGCAGCACAGAAATAAAGGTTGTGTTGGAACCACAAAGTTTCATTATTTCATTTCTTAGTTCGTAAGTGTTTAGGCGAACCCAGGAATAACGCCCAATTACAAGTGTATAAATATTCTGAGATCTAAAATGGAAAAAACTGCACTTTAGTGCCGAAAATAGAAATACAGAAATAGCGAGAGAGAAAGAAAGAGAGAGAGAGAGAGAGAGAGAGAGAGAAACCCCCCCCCCCAAACTTTTATTTTGAAAACCGGGCATTTCAGACCCGGAAGTTTATATTGTGTCTGTGTATGTGTTAGCGGTGTGTGTAAGTGTGTGTGTAAGTGTGTGTGTAAGTGTGTGTTAAATCCCTGCAGTGGATTGTGTGTTAGTTTAAGCAGAACACACAGAGCTGGTTTGTTGTGTTGATTTACTGTAAAGTTCGACATTTTCCTTCTAATATAAGTTAGCATTACTGTATGCTAAGTGGTTAGCTAGGCTGCTAACTGAGTGTGTGTGTGGGCAGGGGTAATTTATAATTAAGAAAAATTGTACTGTTGTGTACGAAACAACGTTTATTTATTTATTTTGGGGTATATATCTTTACTAGCTTAACCTAGCGCAGTGTTTTTAGCGGCGGTGTTACCATGGAAACGGACACGTCACTGCTCCGAGCCGAGCTGCAGGAAGAGGAGCTCTATAACCTGCTGCAGGTGTTAATAACACTCATTAATAACACTCATTAATAACACTCATTAATAACACTCACCACTCCCAGGTCATACCACACACACACACAGAGTGTCAAACACTCTCTCACACAGTCTCTCTCTCTCTCTCTCTCTCTCTCTCTCTCTCTCACTCTCACACACACACACACACACACACACACACACACACACACACTGGTCAGTGAGTGTGTCCACTGTAGCCTGATAGGCGAGAAACCTGCTAAGATGTTCTGCTGTTGTATCTCATGCATGATGTGTTGTGTGTTCTAAGATGCTTTTCTGCTCAACACGATTGGAAACAGTGATGATTTGAGTTACAGTGGATGTGCGGTCAGCTCAGGGCAGTCTGATCTTTCTCCTCAATGTGGCATGATGGGATTTTATTTTATCACTAATTTGTGTCTCTTTTATTTTTAGACCGTGAGACAAACTCCGACTGACACCATGCCCTCAAAATCCATCCGACCACAGCCAGGTGTGTGTGTGTGAGTGTGTCTGTGTGAGAGTGTGTCTGTGTGTGTGTGAGAGTGTGTCTGTGTGTGTGAGAGAGTGTGTGTGTGTGTGAGGAAGTGGTGTTTCTGCATCAGAGGTGTTTAATGAGCCTCTGTAATTGAACAGTTAGCTCAGAGGTTCATGTCCACTCGCACGTCCAGGCCCATTTAGGTGTGTGTAATGTGAGGTTGTGGTAATTAGGTGTTTGATGTGTGTGTGTGTTTGTGTATTAATGGTGTTTGGTGTGTGTTTGTGTATTAATGGTGTTTGGTGTGTGTTTGTGTATTAATGGTGTTTGGTGTGTGTTTGTGTATTAATGGTGTTTGGTGTGTGTGTGTTTGTGTATTAAAGGTGTTTGGTGTGTGTTTGTGTGTTTGTGTATTAAAGGTGTTTGGTGTGTGTTTGTGTATTAATGGTGTTTGGTGTGTGTGTGTGTTTGTGCATTAAAGGTGTTTGGTCTGTGTTTGTGTATTAATGGTGTTTGGTGTGTGTGTTTGTGTATTAAAGGTGTTTGGTGTGTGTTTGTGTATTAATGGTGTTTGGTGTGTGTGTTTGTGTATTAATGGTGTTTGGTGTGTGTGTGTGTGTGTTTGTGTATTAAAGGTGTTTGGTGTGTGTTTGTGTATTAATGGTGTTTGGTGTGTGTTTGTGTATTAATGGTGTTTGGTGTGTGTGTTTGTGTATTAAAGGTGTTTGGTGTGTGTTTGTGTGTTTGTGTATTAAAGGTGTTTGGTGTGTGTTTGTGTATTAATGGTGTTTGGTGTGTGTGTGTATTAATGGTGTTTGGTGTGTGTGTGTTTGTGTATTAAAGGTGTTTGGTGTGTGTTTGTGTATTAATGGTGTTTGGTGTGTGTGTGTATTAAAGGTGTTTGGTCTGTGTTTGTGTATTAATGGTGTTTGGTGTGTGTGTTTGTGTATTAAAGGTGTTTGGTGTGTGTTTGTGTATTAAAGGTGTTTGGTGTGTGTTTGTGTATTAATGGTGTTTGGTGTGTGTGTGTGTTTGTGCATTAAAGGTGTTTGGTCTGTGTTTGTGTATTAATGGTGTTTGGTGTGTGTTTGTGTATTAATGGTGTTTGGTGTGTGTGTTTGTGTATTAAAGGTGTTTGGTGTGTGTTTGTGTATTAATGGTGTTTGGTGTGTGTGTGTGTATTAAAGGTGTTTGGTGTGTGTTTGTGTATTAATGGTGTTTGGTGTGTGTGTTTGTGTATTAATGGTGTTTGGTGTGTGTGTGTGTGTGTTTGTGTATTAATGGTGTTTGGTGTGTGTTTGTGTATTAATGGTGTTTGGTGTGTGTTTGTGTATTAATGGTGTTTGGTGTGTGTGTGTGTGTTTGTGTATTAAAGGTGTTTGGTGTGTGTTTGTGTATTAAAGGTGTTTGGTGTGTGTTTGTGTATTAATGGTGTTTGGTGTGTGTGTGTGTGTATTAAAGGTGTTTGGTCTGTGTTTGTGTATTAATGGTGTTTGGTGTGTGTTTGTGTATTAATGGTGTTTGGTGTGTGTGTTTGTGTATTAATGGTGTTTGGTGTGTGTTTGTGTATTAATGGTGTTTGGTGTGTGTGTTTGTGTATTAAAGGTGTTTGGTGTGTGTTTGTGTATTAATGGTGTTTGGTGTGTGTGTTTGTGTATTAAAGGTGTTTGGTGTGTGTTTGTGTATTAATGGTGTTTGGTGTGTGTTTGTGTATTAATGGTGTTTGGTGTGTTTGGTGTGTGTTTGTGTATTAATTGTGTTTGGTGTGTGTTTGTGTATTAATTGTGTTTGGTGTGTGTTTGTGTATTAATTGTGTTTGGTGTGTGTTTGTGTATTAATAGTGTTTGGTGTGTGTTTGTGTATTAATGGTGTTTGGTGTGTGTGTTGTGTATTAAAGGTGTGTGTGTGTGTATCTGCTCCTCAGGTGTGTGTGTGAAGACATTCTCTCTAGCAGAGGAGCAGAAAGTCTTTGTGAACATCTGTCAGTCAGCTGAAGTCCCGCCCCCTCCACTCATTTCCCATGATTCCCTGGTAGATCTGTTGGACTCAGATGATCCTACAGCATATAAAGTTCCCATGAGTCTCGGTGAGGCTCACACTGAACTGGACAACAGTGAGTGTTTCCTGTTCCTCAACCACTTCCTGTTTAATCTCCTCCATCAGCACCAACCTCAGAGGGGATTCTGTTCTGTGTGTCTCTTTAGCAGTAAAATATTTATTTTCTGGTTTATTTCCCCAATCTCCTTCAGATATTCTTATTTTTCTTCTGCAGGTTCAAACAGCTGCACAGTTTACGATGTTGTCATTAATGACG
This sequence comes from Hemibagrus wyckioides, assembly GCF_019097595.1. NCBI lineage: Eukaryota > Metazoa > Chordata > Actinopteri > Siluriformes > Bagridae > Hemibagrus > Hemibagrus wyckioides. The sequence goes on along the minus strand of NC_080711.1, from coordinate 94,876 downwards.
AGTTTTTCCAGAAATGTCAGGTGAGTTATAACAACAACAACAACAACAACAACAACAATAATAATAATAATAATAATAATGTGTGTTTATGTTCCAGAAGGATCCGTTGTTCCAGCAGTTTGTGATTGCAGTGTCACTGGAGGGACTGGAGAATAAATACAAGCTGCAGTTAAACAGAGGTCACACACACACAAACAGACACACACACAAACAGACACACACACACACACAGACACACACAAACAGACACACACACAAACAGACACACACACACACACAGACACACACAAACAGACACACACACACACACAGACACACACAAACAGACACACACACAAACAGACACACACACACACACAGACACACACAAACAGACACACACACACACAGACACACACACACACATACTAACTCACACACAAACACACGCACATGGACACACACACACACACAAACGGACACACACAAACAGACACACACACACACACACACTAACACACACACGGACACACACACACACGTATACACACACAGACACACACACACACACATACTAACACACACACACAAACACTCACATGGACACACACACGCACATGGACACACACAAACAGACACACACACATGGACACACACAAACAGACACACACACATGGACACACACACAAACGGACACACACAAACAGACACACACACAGACACACACAAACAGACACACACACAGACACACACAGCATTGAACTTTGTACATAAGAAGAGTATAAGGTCAAAATGAAGTGCTTAGTGGTTTTGTGCAGGTGCTGACCCTCAGGTGCTGACCCTCAGAATCTCAGTGGAGTGTGTCCATAAGAAAAAAAAATAATACACACAGTGTGGTGGAATGTGAAGAACTTCTAAAGTCCTCCACCATCTCCTTTGTCTTGGGCAGGTTGGGCTGTAGGTGGTTCCTTCCACAGCACTGAACAAAGTGGTCAGCTCTGACCTCCACTTACACACCCGTCTACAGTACAGCCTCTGGCTTTTGAGGTGCAGTGTGGACACAAAAGAACACAGAACTCTTCCTCATGGAGTGTTCGTCAGAGTTCCATCAAACTGGGGTCTAGCTGTCAGCTGGTCAGTAATCCTGGAGGTTGTGCTGGTGTCCACCTGCATCGCCTTAAGCTTTTCACCAAGGAACTGAGCTGTCTGTAGTGGACAGAATCATCATGTCCACTGACACTGTTAATATGAAAAGTGCTGGAGTTCTGAAATGAGCCACCTTCAGGTCAGAAAGAGGCAGGAAATCATTTCTCCAGGTTCTTCATCATGTGCTAAATTAAAGCAATGGGTTTAAAGACACTGGAAGCTTTAAGATTCTCTCTTTCATTGGAGGTTATTATTACTGACTCACACTAACACTGATTTGATTTATTTCTAGTTTATTAGCGTAGATTACCGCTAAAATGCATCCCTGTGATGTGTTTATCCCGGTGTGGCCCAAAAGGTATATTAATGAATAACAATCCTGTGTTTTTCCATTTAGACATAAAGATTTTGAAAAACAGGAAGTTCATGGGCTCAGTGTCGGACCAGAACATTCGAACGAAAAGCAAGCCGGTCATCCAGGAGATTGGGTCAGAGTAAGTCTGTGTTATAAATGTCTTATAAACTCCTCTTGAACAGCAAGGTCACTTCTTTTGCTCTACACTGAATACAGCAGGATTTGAGAGCAGAAGCTTTTCCTGTTTTAGAAAACTTCCTATCAGTTGCTGGGAGATTTCTCCTGCAGGCTCACAGTTCCATCACATCCACGTCTCTGTAAATGATCAGAATCAGAAAGAGCTTTATTGCCAAGTATTTTTGCGCATACACAGAATTTGTTTTAGTGTTTGTTTTAAGCTCCAGTGCACAGAAACAACAGAAATACACAGACAATAAATAAATAAAAATAGGATAACAAATAGAAATACACATATTTACATAAAAAATAATATAAATTGTACGAATAGAATAGAATAAAATAGAATAAGATGAGATGTAGGGTGGTAACAAGTAAATATAGTGTTATTGCACATATTTTTAGAGAATTTATTCTGCTGCTACCATCATGAGCTCCATCATCAGGAAAGATCTGTTCCGGGTTTCAAAATTCAATTCAGTTTTATTTTATTTTAACAATGGACAGTGTAACAAAGCAGCTTTAACAAAGGTCATTTTTAAAATATACATTTATCCCTAGTGAGAGAGTTAGAGGTGATGCTGGTGAGGAAAACCTCCCTGACATGACATGAGGAAGAAACCTGTAGAGGAACCAGACTGAAACCTCATCCACATCTGGGTGACACCAGAGAGTGGGATTATAAATCATTATAAACACCGAGAGTGGGATTATAAATCATTATAAACACCGAGAGTGGGATTATAAATCATTATAAACACCGAGAGTGGGATTATAAATCATTATAAACACCGAGAGTGGGATTATAAATCATTATAAACACCGAGAGTGGGATTATAAATCATTATAAACACCGAGAGTGGGATTATAAATCATTATAAACACCGAGAGTGGGATTATAAATCATTATAAACACCGAGAGTGGGATTATAAATCATTATAAACACCGAGAGTGGGATTATAAATCATTATAAACACCGAGAGTGGGATTATAAATCATTATAAACACCGAGAGTGGGATTATAAATCATTATAAACACCGAGAGTGGGATTATAAATCATTATAAACACCGAGAGTGGGATTATAAATCATTATAAACACCGAGAGTGGGATTATAAATCATTATAAACACCGAGAGTGGGATTATAAATCATTATAAACACCGAGAGTGGGATTATAAATCATTATAAACACCGAGAGTGGGATTATAAATCATTATAAACACCGAGAGTGGGATTATAAATCATTATAAACACAGAGTGGGAGTTTTAATTTGATTGAACTGAAGTTATTAACGGTTTGTTAGAAACTTGAGTTCAAACTGCACTTTTTTCAGTCATGAGAACATTCACAGTCATCATCATGGCGATATTTTTGCTCTTAAAGACTTCTTTGAACACTGGACTGTGAAACCTTCACCCTGACCTGTGGAGGTTGCTGGAGGTTTGAGGAAAAAAACCTCAAAGCTCTGTTCTTAATGCTGTGTCCTCAAAGCTCTGTCCTGCTCGACTGACCTGTTCCCTGTCTGGTTATTCATGCTTTAGTGGTTTCTTTCTTTTTCAGGACATTACAAATGATTAAATTAGGAATAAATGTAGAATTTATCTCCTGAATTTCTAGACGTCTGTAAAGCTACTTTTGTGACAGTGAATTGTCAAAATAAATAAAACTGAATTGTAAAAGCTAGGACACAGGACACACACCTGGCCAACAGGACACACACCTGGCCAACAGGACACACACCTGGCCAACAGGACACACACCTGGCCAACAGGACACACACCTGGCCAACAGGACACACACCTGACCAACAGGACACACACCTGGCCAACAGGACACACACCTGGCCAACAGGACACACACCTGACCAACAGGACACACACCTGACCAACAGGACACACACCTGGCCAACAGGACACACACCTGGCCAACAGGACACACACCTGACCAACAGGACACACACCTGGCCAACAGGACACACACCTGGCCAACAGGACACACACCTGGCCAACAGGACACACACCTGACCAACAGGACACACACCTGGCCAACAGGACACACACCTGGCCAACAGGACACACACCTGACCAACAGGACACACACCTGGCTTTTCACAGACATTAAGATATTAAGCTGATTGTTTAAAAGTCTTCATTAAAGTTTGAGTTATTTGTGAGGTTGCAAAGGGGCGGAAAAGTTCCGGTAAATTTCTGAAAAAATTCCACGGAAACTTCATCTTGGGAATTTTGGAAATATTCCAAGTTGGAAGCTTAACAGGAATTTATGGGAATTTATTTAAATTATTTAGAAATTTGGGGGAATTTATATAAACTGTATATACAAACAGAAATATAAACAGAAATAATACAGAAATGAGATTTTTGACTTAATGATTGATTTAATTGTAAGTACAACACAAAAACAAAAAAAAAACATTTCCTTCTGTTTGCTGTAAAATGAAAGCATCCCTCACCCTTTCCCTTACAAAAAAAAATACATTCAAAACTGTAATCTACGGGTTCGAATGCAGAACTGTGGCTTCAATATTCCTGTGATGGTCAGAGCCTGGACAATAGGGGGACGCACCAAGATGGACATGTTCTGGAATGATTTTGTGTGCAGGATTGAAGAAATGACCAGTGCATGTTATGGAGGAATGCAGAGTGCATTGAGGAATATACAGGGGAGAAATTTTAACCAAGATTATTCTGCAAGATATTTTTTTTATTTTTCTTAAAACTACATTTAAGTTCCCTGTTATAGGCTGACCTGCAATTTTGCAAATTCCCAGTTTATTCCCATATTCCCATTAATTCCCAGTTTATTCCCATATTCCCATTAATTCCCAGTTTATTCCCATATTCCCATTAATTCCCAGTTTATTCCCATATTCCCATTAATTCCCAGTTTATTTCCATTAATTTCTGTTAATTCCCATGGAACATTTCCAGCCTTGAAAATTCCCAGAATTTTGCAACCCTATATTAATATCATCAATATTAAATTGATGAAAGTCGTTAGATTCCAGTAGACACTCCCAGTTTCCCAGTTAGAATCCAGTAGACACTCCCAGTTTCTTTCTTACACGCATCTATTCTGATGAACGTGTAGAGCAGGAAATGACTCACAGCGCTCTGTGTGTGTGTGTGTGTGTGTGTGTGTGTGTGTGTGTGGTACTCTATTGTTCGGTGTGTTTAACAGGAACTGTAAACTTTATACGCTATGTTATACAGACCTCTGAGTAACTCTGCTGTTGTTTCCTTCACAGGGAGATTCAGTCCACCATGAGGAGGTAAGGTTTGCTTGTGTGTGTGTTTGTGTGTGTTTGTGTGTGTATAACAAAACAGTTGAATGTTGAACTGTTGTGTGTTCTCAGGCCGCAGGTGTGTTTAGTTGTGGAGCCCCCTGTTGGTCAGGTGGAGTATTTGATTGCGGAGGTTCAGCTGCCTGGTGTGGTGAGTGACTGCAGCTATATACACAGACTGAACTCACAGTCTCTCTTCCTGTCTGTCTCTACTCCTGCCTGTCTCTGTCTCTCCCCTCCTGTCTGTTTGTCTCTCCCCTCCTGTCTGTCTCCCCTCTTGTCTCTGTCTGTCTTTCTGCCTGTCTGTCTCTCTCCTGTCCTGTCTGTCTGTCTGTCCACCTGACTGTCTGTCTCTCTCAGGCGTCTGGTCGGTCTTTGCTGCTGGATGTAGGAGAGGACAGGTTGGTATTAAACACTCGTCCCTCTCTCTTCCACCTGGACATTTTCCTTCCCTTTCTCATCAATCAGGAGAACAGTGGAGCTCAGTACAACACTGACACACAGGTAACACACACACACACGTACACATTTTTAAGGAACTGTGTGAAGATTATTTACTGAAACACTTGTGTGGAAATATCAGTGAATGTTTTTGCATCTTCTTCTGTTTTTTTTCCTCAGGTCCTGACCGTGACCATGCCGGTGATCTCTTCCTAAATCCACCATCACACTTATTTCTAATAAAACATCTATATTTTGTATAATGAGAGTGTTGAACTTTTTTATTTGTAATTAATGTAATCCTCTAATACACACACTACAGGATGATGAACACAGGCATTATAACACATTATAACACCTGGTGTGGTTAGGAGTCAGTTATCATGGTGTTAGGAACTGCTTTACACATTTTATCATTGATCCCAAACTCAAACCTCAGCTTTATTTTAAACAGCAGTTTCTGGTCATTTCCAATTGAATTAATAGTTCTGTTTATCTGGACACTCCTCCTGATGGCTCAGTCACTCTTCCTGTCTGATGACCAGTGAGTGTGATCAGGGCTTTGATGAGGAGATACTGTAAAGTACACTCTGTGGACTCCTGTGATGCAGACCCGCAGTTCCTGAGTGTCAGACCCTGAGAGTTCCTGAGTGTCAGACCCTGAGAGTTCCTGAGTGTCAGACCCTGAGAGTTCCTGAGTGTCAGACTCAAAGATGTAAGATTAAGGGCGACACGATGGAATAACTTTAACAAAATATTTATTATAACAAAAATTGACCAAAACATAACCAGGACAATAGTCAATTAAATCAAAATGCAAGGGAATGTGGAACAAAATATAACACCACAAGATTGGAGTGCAGCTCTGGCAAACTGCCCAAACAACAGTGGAGCAGCGGCCTCGAAGAACTCTCACACCATAGTTAAATAAGCGCTATGATGAGCATCAGGAGCGCTCAAGTCACGCCCCAATCACCAAAACCTGCAACTGAAACAAGAAACCACCCAAACCAACACAACTCAGTCCTACCACCTGACATTAAAAACCTCATCAGTCAGGATCGAGGAGACTTTTTTGTCTCGTGAAATCATTTGAATCTCTGCTGTAATCAACTACGAACAACAGCTACTGATACTGCTGAAATAATCAGATGATGCTTACGATTATCTTCAGGGTGATTACCAGTGTACTAACTCAACCCCTAACCCTAACACCTAACCCCCTAAATCTAACACAGCCCCCTAACCCATAATCCCTAACCCTGAGTCTTTAGCCAGATGACCACCTAGTGGACTATCATATAAGTATGTATCTTGATGTTACAAAAATTTATCCAGAAGTGAATTTAAATCTTTGAAGCAGAAGGAGGAGTCTACAGCGATGAAGAGAAATAAATCCATCCTCTTCTGGGAGATGGTGTTACCTGGATGGTGTGATTATAAATAATTACTCATCTACAGCCGTTATTAATCATATACTTCATGATGTTGGACTGGATCTCCTGCTGGAACATTCCAGAACAGGACATGTTTTCACCCGCATAGTGCACGTGATCCTGTCTCACTCTCCCACTAATTACTCTTCCACTTTCAACACTCAAAAAAATGATTCGAGTTTATCATTATAATAAAGCGATTAGAATAAGGAGACATCTTCAGATGTGAAAGCCATTCCTGTGCCATCTTATTATTTAACTTTTGCAGACTGCAGAAGAAGTATTTGTCACGCATACTGCAGAACAACAGGAGGAATTGTTCTTTTCACTGTGGTGAAATCACACCCCCGGAGCAGCCTGAGGATGGCAACTTGAGCTGAGAATGAAACCTCCGACCTTCTGATCAATGACCCAGAGACTGGAGAGAGCACAGGGATCACCCTCAGATCCTCCAACATACACAGAGGCTCTCACTCTCCTCTACTCACTAACAGCTTTAACTGGACATTCACACTCTTTCACTTCAGTTACAGCTTTAATGACGAGTTGAATATCTGCATTTAGATGTCGAGTTTGGATTAAACAGATGTTCTATTATTTAGCCAGTTAAGATGATTTACTGCCTCTTCTCCATAAAAATCCACATGACAGAATGTACCTGATGTGACTTGATGTTCTTCTGATATTAGTATTCTTCCTGATTCTTAGTAATTCATTGTTTTATTCCTGGACATGTTCGATTTCTGGAAAATCTTTTCATTGTCTTTATGGAGGAAATTCATTGTCTGCCTTCTGGAAACAGTTGTTCTTAAACCCCAGCTCTATTTTTGTCCTAGTGTCGCTGTCCTCGGTTTCATCCCTGTGTTTGGTGAATGAGGTCAGCGCTGCTGTCTCTCTGTAATCCTCAGTGCTGGTCATCTTTCTGTCCCGGCTGCTGTGTTAATCCGCCCGTGGCCGTGTGCCGTAGCTGCTGTTACTCTGCGTGTATAAAAAGACCCCCATTGTTCCCCACAACAACTGCTGCATCTCCACAGTGTGTGTGTGTGGTGTGTGTGTCTCATTCACAGCAACATCCTCCACAGCTCACTAAAGGTAAAGACATTCTGTTCAATCTACACTTTCTCTCTCTCTCTCTCTCTCTCTCTCTCTCTCTCTCTCCCTCTCTCTAATCTCTCGTTTCTATAATCTCGGATTGCTTTATTATTCTCTAATATACAGATTTTGATTTCTAAATAAGATCTATTTTTATAATAAAATCAATCATGTTGTTATATAAATTTAACATTTCTAAAGAGTCTCTGAGAGATACAGAGGAGAAGCGTCCGTTGTGATGTGAGAAGTACATTAGCATGTTCAGCTGCCAGTTTAATAGGAACTGAAATGCCATGGGTGAGTACACTAGATACTCCTGACCATCACATCCACAGGTCCTTGTTAAACATCTCGTTCCAGATTGATTCCCTTTGCTGGTGCAATCCACTGTGCTCCACTCTCCTAGATGTTGGAGTGTGTGTGTGTGTGTGGGGGGGGGGATTAGCGGTCATTAGTGAGATCAGACTTTGTGAGACTGAGGAGGTCTGGGGATCAGTGGGTGGTCAGTGGGGTTGAGTCAGAGTCAGGGCTCTGTGCAGGGCAATTTTCCCTCCAACATTCACCTCCACACCATGTCCTCATGGAGCTGCACAAGGACATGGTCATGCTGGAGCAGGAACTGGACTCCAAACTGTGAATCTCCACACACACACATACACACACAGACCTTCTGACAACAGTTCAGGGAAAAAGCACATATAGGTATAATGGTCAGGGGGCACATACTTATGGTGTGTCTGTGTGTGGTTATAATGATTATTCATTTACAGTTGTGTATCTGAATTCTTTTCCATGGTAATGATATTGTGTTGTGAAATATCAGCTGCTCTCATCTTGTGTCCTTGACTGAAGCGAACCTTCAGCTTTTTTCTGACAGGATCTTCACACATCCACAGATAGAAACACGATCACGCTCTGACACACAGTCCATCATCATCTCCAGATGACCAGTGTGACCATCTGACCTAAACACTATTACTCTTCAGATTATGGTGCTGCATTAATAAAATACTTTCAGTATATTAAACACACACACACACACATTCATTTCATGACCACTCTTTGCAGGTCAAACTGCTTCTCTGTTTGATTTTTCTACACAAGCATTATCTTAGATATAAAATGTATTTTTTAAAACCATTAGTTGTCATGAATCAGCCTCTGAAACTGAGATGTGTTGATGTTAAGGATGTGTTAGCGGTGTTTAAACACTGCTAGCCGTGTCTTCTCTCTCTGGTAAATATAGTATAACTGTGGTATAAACGTACCTCCATCTGTATAGCAGCCATGTGGAGCTCATAATGGAGAGAGAGCAGCAGTGCGACAGGGCCGTGATCACACACAGCTCTTTACTGAGACCTGGATCAGTGTGTTGAAGGCTGGAGAATGTGGATTAAGGGTGATGAAAACTATGGGCTTCATAAATACTGAGTGTGACACACTAGCTATAAATTGTTCCAGCTGACACGCACTGGATCTTCAGTACAGTGCAGTGAGATCTGTATGGCAACAGCGCAGGTATCTAACAAACATTCTGTTATTAAAGCTTAGGGAGCTGAGGGAACATCTCAAAACCTTTTGCTTACCTGCACAGAACCTAAATGATTTCAGAGACTCTTACACACGTGTCCAGTTAGAATGAGAGATAAATTTAGAACAGGGAACCGTCCATCTTCCCTGTGATGAAACAAAGCCGGGTGCAAAGGGGATGAGCGTGCCTTTAAAAATAAAACGATTAGGAAACAAAAGCAAGAAGAGAAACTGAAGAAAGTGTGAGATACCGAATCTCTGTCTGTTCCTGCCGTCTGCACATTCTCACCTGTTCACACCTCATCAATCTGCAGTGACACATGGACACTCGCAACGGCTGTCACAGAGGATCACCTCAATGACCTCACCCACCACTGACCTGACTCCACCGATCACTGACACCTCACCTCACTGA
>NC_080711.1:35000-62500 GCF_019097595.1 Hemibagrus wyckioides | reverse complement strand
TAATGTGTTTGTGTGTGTGTGTAATGTGTTTGTGTGTGTGTGTGTGTGTAATGTGTTTGTGTGTGTGTGTGTAATGTGTTTGTGTGTGTGTGTGTGTAATGTGTTTGTGTGTGTGTGTGTAATGTGTTTGTGTTTGTGTGTGTGTGTGTGTAATGTGTTTGTGTGTGTGTGTGTGTGTGTAATGTGTTTGTGTGTGTGTGTGTGTAATGTGTTTGTGTGTGTGTGTGTGTCTGTGTAATGTGTTTGTGTGTGTGTGTAATGTGTTTTTGTGTGTGTGATGTGTTTGTGTGTGTGTGTGTAATGTGTTTGTGTGTGTGTAATGTGTTTGTGTGTGTGTGTAATGTGTTTGTGTGTGTGTAATGTGTTTGTGTGTGTGTGTAATGTGTTTGTGTGTAATGTGTTTGTGTGTGATGTGTAATGTGTTTGTGTGTGTGTAATGTGTGTGTGTGTAATGTTTGTGTGTGTGTGTAATGTGTTTGTGTGTGTGTAATATGTTTGTGTGTGTGTAATGTGTTTGTGTGTGTAATGTGTTTGTGTGTGTGTGTAATATGTTTGTGTGTGTGTAATGTGTTTGTGTGTGTGTGTAATATGTTTGTGTGTGTGTAATGTGTTTGTGTGTGTGTTTAATGTGTTTGTGTGATGTGTAATGTGTTTGTGTGTGTGTGTGTGTAATGTGTTTGTGTGTGTGTGTAATGTGTGTTTGTGTTTGTGTGTGTGTGTGTAATGTGTGTGTGTGTGTAATGTGTTTGTGTGTGTGTAATGTGTTTGTGTGTGATGTGTTTGTGTGTGTGTGTAATGTGTTTGTGTGTGTGTGTGTGTGTGTAATGTGTTTGTGTGTGTGTAATGTGTTTGTGTGTGATGTGTTTGTGTGTGTGTGTAATGTGTTTGTGTGTGTGTGTGTGTGTAATGTGTTTGTGTGTGTGTAATGTGTTTGTGTGTGTGTGTAATGTTTGTGTGTGTGTAATGTGTTTGTGTTTGTGTGTGATGTGTTTGTGTGTGTGTAATGTGTTTGTGTGTGTGTAATGTGTTTGTGTGTGTGTAATGTGTGTGTGTGTGATGTGTTTGTGTGTGTGTGTAATGTGTTTGTGTGTGTGTGTAATGTGTGTGTGTGTAATGTGTTTGTGTGTGATGTGTTTGTGTGTGTGTAATGTGTTTGTGTGTGTGTGATGTGTTTGTGTGTGTGTGTAATGTGTTTGTGTGTGTGTGTGTGTGTGTGTAATGTGTTTGTGTGTGTGTAATGTGTTTGTGTGTGATGTGTTTGTGTGTGTGTGTAATGTGTTTGTGTGTGTGTGTGTGTGTAATGTGTTTGTGTGTGTGTATTGTGTTTGTGTGTAATGTGTTTGTGTGTGTGTGTAATGTTTGTGTGTGTGTAATGTGTTTGTGTGTGTGTGTAATGTGTTTGTGTGTGATGTGTTTGTGTGTGTGTAATGTGTTTGTGTGTGTGTAATGTGTTTGTGTGTGTGTAATGTGTGTGTGTGTAATGTGTTTGTTTGTGTGTGTAATGTGTTTGTGTGTGTGTAATGTGTGTGTGTGTAATGTGTTTGTGTGTGTGTGTAATGTGTTTGTGTGTGTGTGTAATGTGTTTGTGTTTGTGTGTGTGTGTGTAATGTGTGTGTGTGTGTAATGTGTTTGTGTGTGTGTAATGTGTTTGTGTGTGTGTAATGTGTTTGTGTGTGATGTGTTTGTGTGTGTGTGTAATGTGTTTGTGTGTGTGTAATGTGTTTGTGTGTGTAATGTGTTTGTGTGTGTGTAATGTGTTTGTGTGTGTGTGTAATGTGTGTGTTTGTGTGTAATGTGTTTGTGTGTGTGTAATGTGTTTGTGTGTGTGTGTGTAATGTTTGTGTGTGTGTAATGTGTTTGTGTGTGATGTGTTTGTGTGTGTGTAATGTGTTTGTGTGTGTGTAATGTGTTTGTGTGTGTGTGTAATGTGTTTGTGTGTGTGTAATGTGTTTGTGTGTGTGTGTAATGTGTTTGTGTGTGTGTAATGTGTTTGTGTGTGATGTGTTTGTGTGTGTGTAATGTGTTTGTGTGTGTGTAATGTGTTTGTGTGTGTGTGTAATGTGTTTGTGTGTGTGTAATGTGTTTGTGTGTGTGTGTAATGTGTTTGTGTGTGTGTAATGTGTTTGTGTGTGTGTAATATGTTTGTGTGTGTGTAATGTGTTTGTGTGTGTGTGTGTAATGTGTTTGTGTGTGTGTGTAAAGTGTTTGTGTTTGTGTAATGTGTTTGTGTGTGTGTGTAATGTGTTTGTGTGTGTGTAATGTGTTTGTGTGTGTGTAATGTGTTTGTGTGTGTGTGTAATGTGTTTGTGTGTGTGTGTAAAGTGTTTGTGTTTGTGTTATGTGTGTGTGTGTGTGTGTAATGTGTTTGTGTGTGTGTGTAATGTGTTTGTGTTTGTGTGTGTGTGTAATGTGTTTGTGTGTGTGTGTAAAGTGTTTGTGTTTGTGTAATGTGTTTGTGTGTGTGTGTAATGTGTTTGTGTGTGTGTAATGTGTTTGTGTGTGTGTAATGTGTTTGTGTGTGTGTGTAATGTGTTTGTGTGTGTGTGTAAAGTGTTTGTGTTTGTGTAATGTGTTTGTGTGTGTGTGTAATGTGTTTGTGTGTGTGTGTAATGTGTTTGTGTTTGTGTGTGTGTGTAATGTGTTTGTGTGTGTGTAATGTGTGTGTGTGTAATGTGTTTGTGTGTGTGTAATGTGTTTGTGTGTGTGTGTGTAATGTGTTTGTGTGTGTGTAATGTGTTTGTGTGTGTGTGTAATGTGTTTGTGTGTGTGTGTAAAGTGTTTGTGTTTGTGTAATGTGTTTGTGTGTGTGTGTAATGTGTTTGTGTGTGTGTGTAATGTGTTTGTGTTTGTGTGTGTGTGTAATGTGTGTGTGTGTGTGTAATGTGTGTGTGTGTAATGTGTTTGTGTGTGTGTAATGTGTTTGTGTGTGATGTGTTTGTGTGTGTGTGTAATGTGTTTGTGTGTGTGTGTAATGTTTGTGTGTGTGTAATGTGTTTGTGTGTGTGTGTAATGTGTTTGTGTGTGTGTAATGTGTTTGTGTGTGTAATGTTTGTGTGTGTGTAATGTGTTTGTGTGTGTGTGTAATGTTTGTGTGTGTGTAATGTGTTTGTGTGTGTGTAATGTGTTTGTGTGTAATGTGTTTGTGTGTGTGTAATGTGTGTGTGTGTAATGTGTTTGTGTGATGTGTAATGTGTGTGTGTGTAATGTGTTTGTGTGTGTGTGTGTGTAATGTGTGTGGGTGTGTAATGTGTGTGTGTGTGTGTTTAATGTGTGTGTGTGTGTGTGTAATGTGTGTGGGTGTGTAATGTGTTTGTGTGTGTTTGTGTGTGATGTGTGATGTGTGTGTGTGTGATGTGTGTGTGTAATGTGTGTGTGTGTGTAATGTGTTTGTGTGTGTGTGTAATGTGTTTGTGTGTGTGTGTGTAATGTGTGTGTGTGTGTAATTTGTTTGTGTGTGTGTAATGTGTGTGTAATGTGTGTGTGGGTGTGTAATGTGTGTGTGTGTTTAATGTGTGTGTGTGTGTGTAATGTGTGTGTGTGTAATTTGTTTGTGTGTGTGTAATGTGTGTGTAATGTGTGTGTGGGTGTGTAATGTGTGTGTGTGTGTGTTTAATGTGTGTGTGTGTGTGTGTGTGTAATGTGTGTGGGTGTGTAATGTGTTTGTGTGTGATGTGTTTGTGTGTGTGTGTGTGTTTGTGTGTGTGATGTGTGTGTGTGTGTAATGTGTTTGTGTGTGTGTAATGTGTGTGTGTGTGTAATGTGTTTGTGTGTGTGTGTGTAATGTGTTTGTGTGTGTGTGTAATGTGTTTGTGTGTGTGTGTGTGTGTGTGTAATGTGTTTGTGTGTGTGATGTGTGTGTGTGTGTAATGTGTTTGTGTGTGTGTGTAATGTGTTTGTGTGTGTGTGTGTAATGTGTTTGTGTGTGTGATGTGTGTGTGTGTAATGTGTGTGGGTGTGTAATGTGTTTGTGTGTGATGTGTTTGTGTGTGTGTGTGTGTTTGTGTGTGTGATGTGTGTGTGTGTGTAATGTGTTTGTGTGTGTGTAATGTGTGTGTGTGTAATGTGTTTGTGTGTGTGTGTGTAATGTGTTTGTGTGTGTGTGTAATGTGTTTGTGTGTGTGTGTGTGTGTGTAATGTGTTTGTGTGTGTGATGTGTGTGTGTGTGTAATGTGTTTGTGTGTGTGTGTAATGTGTTTGTGTGTGTGATGTGTGTGTGTGTAATGTGTTTGTGTGTGTGTGTAATGTGTTTGTGTGTGTGATGTGTGTGTGTGTAATGTGTGTGGGTGTGTAATGTGTTTGTGTGTGATGTGTTTGTGTGTGTGTGTGTTTGTGTGTGTGATGTGTGTGTGTGTGTAATGTGTTTGTGTGTGTGTAATGTGTGTGTGTGTAATGTGTTTGTGTGTGTGTGTGTAATGTGTTTGTGTGTGTGTGTAATGTGTTTGTGTGTGTGTGTGTGTGTGTGTAATGTGTTTGTGTGTGATGTGTTTGTGTGTGTGTGTGTGTTTGTGTTTGTGATGTGTGTGTGTGTGTAATGTGTTTGTGTGTGTGTAATGTGTGTGTGTGTGTAATGTGTTTGTGTGTGTGTGTGTAATGTGTTTGTGTGTGTGTGTAATGTGTTTGTGTGTGTGTGTGTGTGTGTAATGTGTTTGTGTGTGTGATGTGTGTGTGTGTGTAATGTGTTTGTGTGTGTGTGTAATGTGTTTGTGTGTGTGTGTGTAATGTGTTTGTGTGTGTGATGTGTGTGTGTGTAATGTGTGTGGGTGTGTAATGTGTTTGTGTGTGATGTGTTTGTGTGTGTGTGTGTGTTTGTGTGTGTGATGTGTGTGTGTGTGTAATGTGTTTGTGTGTGTGTAATGTGTGTGTGTGTAATGTGTTTGTGTGTGTGTGTAATGTGTTTGTGTGTGTGTAATGTGTGTGTGTGTAATGTGTTTGTGTGTGTGTGTGTAATGTGTTTGTGTGTGTGTGTAATGTGTTTGTGTGTGTGTGTGTGTGTGTGTAATGTGTTTGTGTGTGTGATGTGTGTGTGTGTGTAATGTGTTTGTGTGTGTGTGTAATGTGTTTGTGTGTGTGTGTGTGTGTAATGTGTTTGTGTGTGTGATGTGTGTGTGTATGGTGAAACAGGCAGCGAGCTCAGGAGATGTGGGAGTGGATTTATCAGCTGGAGTCTGAGAAGTTTGACTTCATGGATCAGATGAAGCGGCAGAAGTACGAGGTCAGCTGATCTCTCACACACTGATTACACTCAGCTATGTCTGAGGAAATAAATGCTGATTGGAGCTTTGTAGTAGGTGTGTGTGTGTGTGTGTGTGTGTGTGTGTGTGTGTGTGTGTTCTATACATTCATGCTGTGTGTAGATTTTAATCTCGGGTTATTTCTGCTCCCAGATTGTGGTCCTGCTGAACAGGATTTCACACGCCCAGAAGTTGTAAGTCACATGAAGTTCCTCATATCATAGCGTATGAATCAGACCTCACGGCGCGTCTGACATCGTCTTATCATCTTCCTTTTCATCTTGTAAAGCACTGTTGCACAACAGCATAACCCTCATCTACCTCCCTGTTTCTTTTCACAGCAAAAAGGTTCATGGAAAGGGAAAAGTCGGAGGTCGCTGGAAATAACTGTTTTGATCTTATAGAGGAGAAGTTATGACATGGATGAGAAAAGAAAACAAAAATGAAATTATGACAAGATCAGACAAGAAATGAAACGAAATAAAGTCTCTTCCTCTTCACTCAGACACAGAGTCTGTACTCGTCTTTACTGACCAGAGGAACGAATAAAAACATTCTCTAACACAGATGTGTTCTTCAGTTCTTTCACCTGTTTAAATGGAGTGTCCAGTCCCAGGGGTTCTGAGGGTTCTCTGGGTCATGTGGGTTTGGAAGGTTCTGTGGGTTGTGTGGGTTCTCTGGGTTCTGTGGATTTGGAGCTGGTTTTTATTCCTGAATCTGCACTCAGTTCAACATCACAAGATGTTTTGCATCAGTTACAGCTGTTTGTAGAAACATGTTTCATTCTTCAGATCTTTAAGCTCCTTATCCCACAAGTTCTTCTGCCTCAGAACATCTAACGGCTGCAGGTCTGTCATCTGTCCTGACATGCAGAATTGTCTCTACAGTGAACATACAGATATTAAGCCTCTGACCTCTCAGTGTAAACAGTGTGGAGGAGTTCGTTAGCAGGAGAACAGGTTCCTACACGAAATATTTCACGTCATTTTTCACAGCAGTGGGCAGTAACCGAGTTCCTGTAATGCGTTACTGTACCTAAATGACCTTTTACCAGGGTCTGTACTTTACTAATGTATAAAAACGTTTTACTTTCACTCCACTAAATTTTACAGTAACATTTTTTACTTTCTACTCCACTACATTACCCCACATCTCTCCTTACTGGTTGTCCAGTTACAGTCCAGCAAACCGAGCTACAGCGCGCATTATTTCTGAACCTACGTTTCTTTTTGGTCTGATTAAATGCAGTGAGCGCTAAAGGTTCTGTAGAGCATTAACACTGCAGTGTCACAGCCTGAAATACTGTAGCCTACGATGGAAGAAAACCCTGACCACATCCCACCACCTGACCACCCATGACCCATGGCCTGACCTGCAGGATTTGTTTTAAGTTGTAGAACAGAAGAAAGAATCTTTCATATTCAGATTCCTGCTCTGCCTCAGTAGCATACCATTTCATCTTACAAGAATTCAACATGTAGAGGTCAGCACGTCCTGTGGTCATCATAATTGACCATTCTATTAAATATGAATCTAATGTTAGCTCACCGCAATGAAGGATTTTATTGTGTATGTGAATAAATCTATCATTATCTTAATGATGTGGTGTATGGCTAGTTACACTTTAGTTAGCTAAGTAAGCTAAGGTAATGAGTAAGTCTTGAGCAGCAGTCTACATTAACGTTACTGATGTTCTACAGAAACACAATAACCCAAGAGCTCAACTTTTATTGTTGATATTTGACCGGTCACCAAGTAACATTTCTTTTTCATAGTTTTTTATGTAAAGCAGAATCAGATTACTGCACAAACACTGTAACTGTCCATCACACACCAAAGCATTAGTTATACTGAATACTGAAATATTCACTGAATTTCAACTTTATTTCTTCTGAATCTGTAGAGCAGCAAGTTTCTGTTAAAGTCAATCTGCTCAGATCCTCACTGGTCATTTGTTTAAAACTGATTCCCAGGACACAGGAGTGTCCAGCACATATTAGTTATTCTGTATGAGTGACCACGTCAGGCTGTCCCGTGGTAGTACTGCTGTGATGTTTATATTTTCATTTTTAAGCACTTTATGTAGGAAACAGTTTACATGCTACACACCCTGTCTTTATATAAGGGTCCTTTTTCTTGTGTAGTGTCCATGCACAAACACATGTGCCCTGTAAACACACACAAGAGTTGTGTATGTTTTATCAGGTTTTAATGTGTTACTATCTTAAGAATAATCTAAATCTTAGCAGGAAATCCTGACAGTTCTCAAGTCCTGCTATTTTCCAGCCCCATGATCCCCTTGTGCTCCTTGATTTAGAATAATGTTCAATGACATTGAATCATGATCATTATATTAACAGTGATCAGACCGTGAATCAGACCGTGTATTAACAGGCATGTGAGAGGAAAGAGACAGATACTTCTCACATAAAATGAAAAGTTCTCACAAAAAATTACAAATTGAAGACTCTACTTTTACCAGAGTAACATTTTCACCAGAGGATCTTTCACAGTAAGTACAGGAGATGTGGCCTTTACACACCACTGCTTCCTCATTCTAAACACTGATCTGATTCTTCATTCTATTTAAACACTAATGAATAATGACCTCTACTGGTGACCTAGGGTTAGGGTTAGAAAAATTGTGTGTGTGTGTGTTGGCTGTGGGGTAGGGGTAGGGAGTTGCACATGGAAATGAAAGCTTACAACCACAAAAAAAATTACAAACTTAATGACTAGACACAGTTATGAAGTGTGTGTAAAATTAGCGGATTGGTGCCTTCAGTGCAGCATCCACTTCCTCCTCGGGCAGCAGTGTGTGCCACTGGGCGATGGGGCGCCTTGGGTTGGCGAGCATGTCTGACCACTGCCGCAGTCCGACTCCACTGGCCCCGTATCCGATCCAGCACTTTCCGATGGCGTCGTTACTCCCCAGTTTATCGTAATCATACACCGTGATTAAAACCTGCACCTTCTGCAGGGACACAACACACACACACACACACAGTGTTGTGCAAAAGTTTTCACCATCCTGTAGAAAGTGGTGATTTACACAGGATTAAACAAAAGAACATTAAGAGTCAAGTAAAAGCCTGAAAGTGATATCAGGAGTCAATGTAACTGTCCTGTCATGTGATCTGAGGATAAATACTTCTCTTCCTGGAAGAACTCAGAGTTTGTTAGAGAATCTAATCATAGCATCATGAAGACCATAGAAGAAGAGCTCTGAGACTTTTCTGACTAAACAATGACCAGTACTTTTCCAGACCAGACACACCCTCATGCCAGAAATCTTCTGGTCTGGAAAACTATTGGTCATTGTTTGAAATAAAAATGTTCCTAATTAATGTCACAGAGTGACATTAATTAATGTCATTAATGACATTAATTAATGTCACAGAGTGACATTAATTACTAGATTTATTGGACATTAACTTATCTCTTATACCTTAAATCTTATACCTTAAATCTTATGCCTTAAATCTCTAGTACTTATTATCTGTGCTTGTGGATACTGCTGGAAGTTGTACATTTCCCATTGGGATGAATGAAGTATCTATCTATCTATCTATCTATCTATCTATCTATCTATCTATCTATCTATCTATCTATCTATCTATCTATCTATCTATCTATCTATCTATCCATCCATCCATCCATCCATCCATCCATCCATCCATCCATCTATCTATCTATCTATCTATCTTGAAAACCCTGTAAAAACTCTAGAACAAAACCCTAAGGTCAGTGGGCGAGTAAAGTTAGTCAAATAACTGTAACGTGTGTATTTATAATAAATATCCGACCCTGATTACATTTAGATGAAAAAGCAAATCCAAACCCATCACAAAAATGTTCTCTGGTGTGAGTTTGAGCCCGGTGTTGAAGCAGGACCTTGAATGAGAACGTTATCATCCAGCTGAATTGCCCTGACCTGAGACTGTAGAATAATTTGATTGTGTCTGATGTGTGTGTGCAAAGGAATGTGCCATATATGATATACATGTATGACCTGTTTAGCTTAACGTGTGGGTTAGTGAGTGTTTAACCTGTGTGTATTAGAATGTAACCCTATAGGGTAAAGTAAGCTGGACCTAGGCAGAATGGCCCCAACATTGTATACTCAAGGGGGACCCTAAATAAGAAACAGACATTGGGAGGACAGGTAGCAATGTAGAGTGAAAACGAATGGAAGTCGAAGCATATAAAATGGGGAAGATGGAGAGGTAGTTGCTTTGCAAACCAACTCAGGCTGTTATTGCATGATAATAAAAGCCTTATTCTTCTGGCACCAAAACCTGAGACTCAGAGTGATCTTTTCAACAAGACTGACCTGAGGAGTGTGTGTGTGTGTGTGTGTGTTTCCGCTTCACACAGGAGTGTGTGCTGGAAACTCAACATTGCTCACTTCAATTAGACTTCAAAATATTTTCTACTTCTTCTTCGTTACCTGACCATCAGCCACAGGAAGTGTCCAGTGAGTTTACCTGAATCTGAGCAAACGGAATCTCAAAGCTGAAGCTCTCATTGAAGTAGGGGTTCAGCGTGTTCTGTTTCACCGTGGTCTTCTTCTTCTTCAGACGTTTACCGTTGTGTTGAAGGACCACCTTCACAAAGGGGTCTGAGAAATAAATAAATCATAAACTGAGCTGAGCTGATATCTGATTATTAACTGAATCAGGTTCCAAAATCAAAACATTGATGATTTTCTGGGCCTTGACCTGATAAACCACCAACGTCCATCTTCTTCAGGTTCTTGGCCTCCATCACACACACAGTGAGTTTTCCAGACGTTGGTACGTACCGCAGAGAAATACAGATATCACCCAGTTTCTCTTGCTGAGGAACACACACACACACACACACACACACACATTTACACGCCGTAACCCAGTAGATTTGTCCTGATTTTTTCACTCCAGAGTCTTTTTAAACACCGTTTACCCAAATAACAAATTTATCTCCAGACTTTAAATACAGCAACAAAACCAAACAAACCTCGACTTTAGACAAATAGTTAAAAAAAAGATAAACCTTGAAGCTGCAGCTCCAGACACCAGTGACGTAAAGCCTGAGGCTGAATAGAAATAAGTCTTTAAAAATAAAGTCAAAATCAAAACTTTTATCAGTTTTCTCACTAATGATCTCTAAACTTTAGTGAAGTTTATCTGCTTCAACACTTTCATTTTACTCACATTATCTGTGTCATTAACGAACACTGGCACTTAATTTACAACCTAATTAAATCATTAGAGATACACTATATTGCCAAAAGTTTTGGGACACCCCTCCAAATCATTGAATTCCGGTGTTCCAATCACTTCCATGGCCACAGGTGTATAAAATCCAGCAGCTAGGCATACAGACTGCTTCTACAAACATTTGTGAAAGAATGGGTCGCTCTCAGGAGATCAGTGAATTCAAGAGTGGTATCGTGATAGGGTTCCACCTGTGCAGTAAGTGAAATTTCCTCACTACTAAATATTCCACGATCAACAGTTAGTGGTAATATAACAAAATGGAAGCAATTGGGAACAACAGCAACTCGGCCCACGATTTGGTAGTCCACGTAAAATCACAGATCAGGGTCAGCGCACGCTGAGGAGCACGGTGCACAGAAGTCGCCAACTTTCTGCAGAGTCAATGGCTACAGACCTCCAAACATTGTGTGGCCTTCAGATTAGCTCAAGAACAGTGTGTAGAGAGCTTCATGGCCGAGGAGCTGCAATCTAAGCCTTACATCACCAAGTGCAATGCAAAGCGTGGGATGCAGTGGTGTAAAGTTGACCGCCACTGGACTCTAGAGCAGCGGAGGTGTGTTCTCTGGAGTGACCATTCACGCTTCTCTGTCTGGAAATCTGATGGATGAGTCTTGGTTTGGAGGTTGTCAGCAGAACGGTACTTACCTGACTGCATTGTGCCAAGTGTACAGTTTGTGGAGGGGGGATTATGGTGTGGTGTTGTTTTTCAGGGGTTGGGCTCGGCCCCTTAGTTCCAGTGAAAGGAACTCTGAATGCTTCAGCTTCATACCAAGACATTTTGGACAATTTCATGCTCTTTGTGGGAACAGTTTGGGGATGACCCCTTCCTGTTCCAACATGACTGCACACCAGTGACCAAAGCAAGGTCCATAAAGACATGGATGAGTGAGTTTGGTGTGGAGGAACTTGACTGGCCTGGAGAGGAATGGTCAAAAATTCCCATAAACACACTCCTAAACCTTGTGGAAAGCCTTCTGAGAAGAGTTGAAGCTGTTTTAGCTGCAAAGGCCGGGACAACTCCATATTACATTCATGCACATAGAAAGGCACCATGTTTCTGTCCCAAAACTTTTGGCAACATAGTGTATTTTAAAGGTTTTTCTTACCTAAACCACCTTCATTGTTTTGATCTTTAGGTTTCTGCTCCCTGCCCTGTGTCCAGTGTGAGGATTTAATCTGTGCAGTGATTAAACCAGTGGATATATTTACCTCTTCCTTCTCTCCTCCCACCAGGTCTTTCCACTCGTGGATCGGTTGTCCCAGATCCACACTGTTCATGGGAATTTTAATCTCTCCAATCACGTCATGTTTCCCAAAACGATCAAAGTCAAACACCTGCAGCACTAAAGTCTGTCCAGCCAAATCGTTAAAGGGCGTCTGAGGATGAGAGAAAAACACAGAGGTTTGTGTTTATTAATAAAGTCATTAAATCACATTGACATCTATAAAACCTAAATAATAAACTGCTTTATAATTATTGTAAAAGTTAGAGGTCTGATCTGTCGCTGAGACCGACCTTAAAAATAAATGTTTCGTTAAAAACAGGACAGAGATTCTTCCTCTGAACTTTGGTCTCAAATTTCTTCTTCTTGTCAGGAAGCATGTAGACTTTAACATAGGGGTCAGACGTGCCACCGATGTCCATCGCAGGAAGGTCCTGAGCCTGAAGGACTCCAACTATGAGCTGAACAAAAAATGTTAAAAGAGAAAGTTTAAAGAATATTAGACGGCTTTGAAATCCTTTTGACAAAAAAGGAACGGAGTGTGAAGGGAATGGGAATTAATGGAATTTAACTAAATTTATCATTAAAACTGTGGATTAGGAAAACTACAGCCATCCCCATACACCCTTTCAAAACGAGTATAAGAGACGACATTATTTCAGTTTCCACTGAATGGGACTGGGATTTAAAGTCGCTCAGTTTCTCCACAGTGGAGATGTTTAGAGCAGAAGCATTACGGCTCCACTGCATCGTTTGACTTTAACCAGGAATTCATCATTAACTATAAACCCGGTTTTAATCCTAATGTTAAAACATGTCCTACTAAAGATTTGTCTACATTTTAAACTGCGTTAATGATGGTATTTATCTCACAGAGTTGCTGATGTCTGGACTCTGATTGGTCAGCTGATCACAGATTTGTGCACTTTCTCTGAAAGGGTCATCGTTTCTATAGCAACAGCTCCTTCACGTGGACGTGGAATTTATGGAAAGAGTCTCCAGTGTCAGTGTTTTAAAAAGCTGTAGCTTTTGTGTATTTTGGGGTTTATCTCTCATCGTCTCTCACACACCTGATTCTCAGTGAAGTTATAATCCAGTGTGTATTCCAGTTTTCCGAAGAATTCCTGCTCTTTTTCCTCTTCCTGTTTCACCTCCTCCTGAAAGGATTGCATTGAGAATTGTTCATTAATCAATCTGAATCACTTTCAAATTATTTATTGAGTCTGTGCAATTTGATGACTGGAATATAAAAATCAACACTGAAAGGTAAAGTTTGTCCTCTTGCCTTTTCCTCCTCTCCCTCTTTCTCCTTTTTCATCACTCGTCTCACACCTTTTCTCTCTCTCACTTTCTTAGCTTTTTTCTTTCCTCCTAAACACTTTTTATACAAACAGAAAGTAAAGCAGGCAACAAGGGCAAGAACCACCACCACGATGGCACCTACTGCCCACATGGGCACTGAGAGAGAGAGAGAGAGAGAGAGAGAGAGAGAGAGAGAGAGAGAGAGAGTGAGTTAGTTAATAAAGAGAGAGAAATAAAGTGAATTATAAAGAGAAATTAGAGAAATAGATTCTTACATTTAATCTTGTGATCTGTGGGAGATTGTAATAATGACATTAAATAGAAAAGAGACATTTATTTCACAACATGTATAACTTTATTTTAGAGATGACTTAAAAGAACTGATCAGATGATTAGTGATTGGTCAGATTGTTTGTTACGTCACTCACTGGGAAGGTGTCCGAGCTCGTTGAAGAATTTGTTCTTCATGTCAATGAAATTGTGGGAGTGGTGAGAGGGAGGAGGCGGACCTGGGGCGGGCTCAGACTCCGGCTCCGCCTCCCTGCGCACACGATGCTGCAGACTGGCGAACCTCATAGCTGATCAGCTAGGGAGCAAAAACTGGATTTTCTTAGTGAGTTTGCACACGGTACAACATCCACACAGCCCCTCACCACTAGAGGTCACTCTCTCTCCTTTATAACCACTAGAGGTCACTCTAACTCCTTTATAACCACTAAAGGTCACTCTCCTTTATAACAAATTTTTCTAACATTAGAAAATTATTATTATTATTATTATTATTATTATTATTATTATTTTTATTATATAAATATAACGTGTGAGGATCTGATACTAATCTGATACAACTGGGTGACTTTCTGCTTCTATGCTCCAAAATAAATATTCATCAGCTCTGCTGTCAGATCATCTTTCGGGAAAATGTCTAAACAAATCCAATCACACGTGTTCAAATGTCCAAATCCAATCCTATAAAATTCCAGGTCCCTGAACTACATGGTTCTTGTACTTCACAGGTTCTTCTCAGGTATCATTTCCGAGATTCTTCATGAGATGACATCAAACCTTCAGTCCTGTTTTTCATTTCCTTCCCTTCTCTTTATTCTGCTCTTTTTTATTTTCTCTCTCTCTCTCTCTCTCTGTGTTTATTCTGTCGTTCTCTCTCTTCAAATCCCTGCTGTTAAACCTGTAGGACTAATCCCCTTCCCATGAGCCACTTCTGCTCCCATGACTAACACACACACATATGTCAGTTTATTGATATACTGAGTGCAGAAACACTAATCCACCCCCCACCCCCCCACACACAGACCTGCATGCTGAACTTCCTCTGAATGTCAACACTTGCTTAATGAGGTTAATCTCTGGAGATTATCAAAAACATCCCAGGGTTTAAAGTGTTTTAGAGACAGTTTAGACCATCAGGCAATCCCCAAACACACACACACACTGTCTATTTTATATAGAAATGAGAGCTGAGAGCTGCGGTCATCCTCATTTCTGTCTGAAACACAGATAAAATACTGAGAGTGAGGATTAACTAGAGGAGTAATCTCCAATCTGTCGTCTGTTTAAATCCAGCTCCAGATTTAAAATCCTCACTCATATTTCTCATCTTTACAAACCGTTACTGTGGAGCACTGATAGCAACAATGCTAATAATAATAAAGTTTAAAATACTAAAAACTAATAACTCCATAAGCACATAAATGTCTAACATCTAGTGTCTATCACACACCATCACACACCATCACACTCCACCATACACCATCACACACCACCACACTCCATCACACACCATCACACACCATCACACTCCATCACACACCATCACACTCCACCATACACCATCACACTCCACCATACACCATCACACACCATCACACTCCATCACACACCATCACACTCCATCACACACCACCATACACCATCACACTCCACCATACACCATCACACTCCACCATACACCATCACACTCCACCATACACCATCACACTCCACCATACACCATCACACACCATCACACTCCATCACACACCATCACACACCATCACACTCCATCACACACCACCACACACCATCACACTCCATCACACACCACCATACACCATCACACACCACCATACACCATCACACACCATCACACTCCATCACACACCACCATACACCATCACACACCATCACACTCCATCACACACCATCACACTCCATCACACACCACCATACACCATCACACTCCACCATACACCATCACACACCATCACACTCCATCACACACCATCACACACCATCACACTCCATCACACACCATCACACTCCACCATACACCATCACACTCCACCATACACCATCACACACCATCACACACCATCACACTCCACCATACACCATCACACACCACCACACTCCATCACACACCACCATACACCATCACACACCACCATACACCATCACACACCATCACACTCCATCACACACCATCACACTCCATCACACACCACCATACACCATCACACACCATCACACTCCATCACACACCATCACACTCTATCACACACCACCATACACCATCACACTCCACCATACACCATCACACTCCACCATACACCATCACACACCACCATACACCATCACACTCCACCATACACCATCACACACCACCATACACCATCACACACCATCACACTCCATCACACACCATCACACTCCATCACACACCACCATACACCATCACACACCACCATACACCACCATACACCATCACACTCCACCATACACCATCACACTCCACCATACACCATCACACACCACCATACACCATCACACTCCACCATACACCATCACACACCACCATACACCATCACACACCATCACACTCCATCACACACCATCACACTCCATCACACACCACCATACACCATCACACACCACCATACACCATCACACACCACCATACACCATCACACTCCACCATACACCATCACACACCACCATACACCATCACACTCCACCATACACCATCACACACCACCATACACCATCACACACCACCATACACCGTCATACACCGTCACACTCCTTCACATACCATCACACACCATCACACTCCTTCATACACCATCACACTGTTTGTCTGTATGTCTATCTCTATCTATCTATCTATCTATCTATCTATCTATCTATCTATCTATCTATCTATCTATCTATCTATCTATCTATCTATCTATCTGTCTTGTAAATAAATAAATAAAACTAAACACTCAGAGACAGTGTCAGCTTGCTGCGTCACCACCAGAATCTGTGTCCTTTAACCCTAACCCTGCCCACAGACATCTCCCATCACACACTGCTTCAGCAGATAACTGATCACCTGAACATCTGTCTCTCTGGGTCTCCTCACACTGACTCAGGTCTGAGTTTCATCACAGTTTGAGCTCTAAAACTCTAAAACAACTCCAACTTTAATACCCATAATCCCCAGCATGGTCATGACTCTGTTCCCAGTATCTGATCATTAATCAATAACAGAATCAGAAGTGAGGATGAGTGTGAGGACTAATCCCAGTGTGGAGTGTGCAGTCTCACTGCTCAGGTCATCACATCACTCCAAGTTCCTCACTAACAAAGCTGATCATGAAGAGAAACATCATCATAAAGTCATAAATAATAAATAAAAAATAAATAAAGTTTTGGTCATAACTTAGGGACAGAGTTTAATAAGTAAAATTCACCTTAGTCATAAATAATAGTGTATTAATGTTTCACACAACAAACACACTTATTATTATTATTATCAAACTCTTTTACTTTAGAGTACTTTACAAGACTTTTACTTTATTGATAATCACACTGAGAACTCACCCAGTGATGAAGATGATGAAGAAGATGATGTTCTGTCACTCGTTCTCACTGTACCAGATTTTCACTCTGTGCTTTACTGACCAGGAGATTAATGCACACGGTCCTCCCTCTCTAATCCTGATCACCTCATTCTCTCTCTCCCCCTCCCTCTCTCTCTCTCTCGCTCTCTCCCTCTCTCTCTCTCTATCTCACTCTGTATCTCTCCCCCTGTCTCTCTCTCCCTCCCTCTGTATCCTGTATCCTTCCATACAGCTAAACAGTTTTCTTGCCGTTACAAACATTCAATGCTTCATGTGTAATTGCTATGAGAAAAGCCATCATGTTACTGACTGAATAAATTGATGAGTGATACAGAAACAGAATGAAGACTCGATCTGTCAAACATCACTGAGACCAGAATGAGCTCCAGAGTTTTTTTCAGTAGCACTGCTCTGTTTGAGCATTTACAGCTAAAAAAGACAGAAAATATTTTATTACAACAAACTCACACAGATGTTCAAGAGCAAATGTAAGTGTATGTCTGATTGGAAGGCATTGCACTACTTCGTCATGGTACAAGCGTGAGAGCCGGAGCTGTAATACTTCCTTTAACACCAGGAAATAGTCAGTCTCTCATGTCTGCGATTTTTTTTAAATATATTTTACAAATGGATGTTACAAATATAGGATATGAATATTCTTATATCTATATTCTTATAATTAAAAAAAACCTCTCTGAAGCTCTATCAGATTTCTCAGTATAAGGTTATGGTGTTAGGGGTGAGTTTAACTGCATCATGAGGAGGAATCCTGATTCAGCTGAAACACTCAGATCTTTCATTCCTTCTCATGGTCTTACTGACTGATGGAGAGACATCTGGCTCAAGCAAAACTCTAATGAAATGTCAGAACGGGATCAACAGGAAATGAATGCCTGATTTCAGGAGAAACTTCATGTGAAGAATCAGCTGTAGATGAGCTCTGAGATCTTCCACAAGTTCTAGAGCAAGATAAAATGGATTTAAAGAGCTCTCTT
This sequence comes from Hemibagrus wyckioides, assembly GCF_019097595.1. Lineage (NCBI taxonomy): Eukaryota > Metazoa > Chordata > Actinopteri > Siluriformes > Bagridae > Hemibagrus > Hemibagrus wyckioides. Next base: position 44,607 of record NC_080711.1, on the reverse strand, counting down.
AAGTTCTCTCAGAGTAAACGTTGGACAGGATGTTTAGAGATTCTTCCTCTGAGTTGTTTAAGGGATTTGTAAATGCTCTGTTTCACTGTCAAAAAGGTTTAATAAACAATTCATAATAATGTATATCAAGTGTAATTTCAAACATACTGTATTCCCAAACAAATTATTTTAGAAAATCGGTTTTTTTTGTAAGAGACTTGAGATTTAATGGGAAATTATTCCCCTTAGAATAAGGACTTCTTTCCCTTGACAAAGAAACATCTCTAGATGGGGTGGATTTGCTGCTTTGAGACAATGTCCATTGTTAAAAGCACCATACAAATAAACAGAATTGAATTGGATTATTCTTATCTTTTAAAGATTTTTGAGTACTTGAGCGATCTTTTAGTCTTTTATGATCCGCCACGCCTACTCCGATCAAAGGGTGCTGGTTACTTGGTAGTACCTCAAGTAGCAAAGGCAGCAGGGGGCGGAGCTTTCTCTTTCAAAGCCCCACAGTTATGGAACAGCCTTCCAATTAGTGTTGGGGATTCAGACACAGTCTCAATGTTTAAGTCTAGGCTGAAGACACATTTGTTTAGTCAAGATTTTAATGTATAGTTTTCTTAGGTAAAGGAGCAGATCTGGAAGGTTCATGGTCATAGAGTGTTTGGTGACTGGGATGTGTTGGATGCTGTCATCTTACCACCCTCGCAAGTCGCTCAGGTTTGCTGATTGTGAAGTGGTCGGATGCTTTATGTCCCGGGAAGCCTTCATGTCTGTGACCTTCTGGCTCTCCCTTTTAGTTATGCTGTCATAGCTAGTCTTGCCGGAGTCCCTGCCTGCACTTTATACATAATCTACATTGTCTTTAAGCATCAAATGATCAGAATCATACTTAATATCTTTCTCTCTCTCTATCTCTCTCTCTCTCTCTCTCTTTCTCTCTCTGTCTTTCTCTGTGGAGCTATACACCCCACTCCTGAGCTCCCAGTGTTTGCCAGTTTCCAGTGTGACCACTGCCCTACCCCTGGTCAGAGTCTCGCCGCGTGATGGTGCCCACTGATGCTGTGGATGGATCTGTGTGGACCAGGAGGCAGCCATGGACAGAGCCACTTGGGGACTTTCACACCATCACAGATCTGCCATTTCATCTGTCAGCTTGTGACAGCAAAGAACTAGTGTCTATAATGACCTTAGAAACTACACTGACCTAATAGTTCCTCATGGGTCATTGATTTCTGTTGTAGAAAGGACATTAATCAGCTACAGTTACATTATTTACTCTTTAGTGTCACCCAAATGAGGATGGGTTCCCTTCTGAGCCTGGTTCCTCTCAAGGTTTCTTCCTCTGATCATCCCAGGGAGTTTTTCCTTGCCACCCTCACCTCAGGCTTCTCATTAAGGATGACATAAAATAGGGATAAAATAGTTTAATAATTTAATTTAATAATTTTTTTTTCCCTCTCCTTTCTCTGTTTCTCTACTTTTGTAAAGCTGCTTTGAGACAATGTCCATTATAACAGGCGCTATACAAATAAAGTTAATTAAATTGAAAATATTTACAGCATGATTATAGTCTATATTTCTACATTTCTATAGTCTATATCTCTAATTCAGTTGCATAGTTTTATTTTTTTTATTATGTTTGTGTGTGTGTTTTTATTTTATTTTTTATTTTTTGTACTTGACTAGCATTCACTGTGGACAGCAAAGAAAGAATTTCATAGTCCAGGGAAACTTGTTTCCTCACTGTACACATGACAATAAACACTTTGAACTGAATTAGAATGAATGTCTCTGTGACCTGGCCAGTTAGGGTATAGGTAGATAGGGTTTGGTCCACTACCTGGGTTATTGTATGCTATTTCATCTGAACCATTGCTGGTCTCATTAAGGAACAGATTACATAGTGTGTTTTTTTCTCGTTATTCAGATTTAACCCCAGTGAAACTTTCAGCTTATGCCAATGATGTGATTTTATGATTTTTGTACACAATTCTGATGACATTCGAGTTCTATGTATAAAAAAAAAAGTTCAATCAATCTTGGACAGTTCTCAAAATGCAACATCTGAACATATAAACTGGGAGAAATTCACAACGCTGTTGATGAGAGATTGAAGATAACTGCACTGAGACTGTAGCGGATACTTTACTGGACAGACAGAGAGCCTTAGGGTTCCTTTCTGCCTTGATTTCTGCAAAACCTAACCAGTGTACATCTTTACATACAAGAGTTTGTAATGAAGTGTCACAGGATCTGGAGGTGGAATGGTCTGATAGTCTGATGGAAATTTATGTGTGAGTTCTGAGAGCATGAGGAACATTTAAGTCTTTTTTTTTTTAATTGTGTAGCACATTGAGATAGATTGTTAGTGTGTGAAAGGTGTTATAAACCACATTATTATTATTATTATTATTACTATTATTATTATTGATGTGATTATTGATGATGTTAAAGATAAAGAGAGAGAGATCAATCAAACTGCTACAGTGTATCATGTATGAAATAGTTCAAATCAAAATAATCATAATAAATAAAATAAATACAAAATCTTTAAAAACTTTAAAAGAACTAGTTACAGTAGAACTTTGGATTGCGAGCATAATTCGTTCCGGGAAAATGTTTGTAATCCAAAGCACTCGTATATCAAAGTGAATTTTCCCATAAGAAATAATGGAAGCTCCGATGATTCATTCCACAAACCAATAATATATTATATATTCATATAATAATGATTAATACAAAATAAAAAATATAAATAAAACAAACGAACATGCACTTTACCTTTGAAAAGAATCGTGGCTAGTTTGAGTGAGACGAGAGAGAAAGAGACTGGAGGAGTAGGTGAGTTATTATGTTGGACGACTTTCACTATAACTAAAGGAATCCCTGCTACCTGTTGCTTCAGTGAAATCTTTTTCTTGTTGTGAAACTTTAATCAGGAACCTATCCAATGACACTTGCTTTTGTCTCCTTTTGAGGATTTTGTGAAAATGTGACATTGCATTGTCATTTAAAAGATTCATTGCTCGCACTGCGGGTGGTGCTTTTCTACGAAACATTTTCTGATGATAGATAGATACAACTTTATTGTCATTGCAAAGTACAGGTACATAGCAACGAAATTGAAATTCTCGAATTTCAGTTCATGTAAGGGATTCCTCAGTCTTTCTCTCCTCCTCAGACGAGATCTCCTTCATGACCTCTTGCTGTTGTTCACAATGAAGTTCCATTACTTTGTTAGTGGTCAGCTCCTGGTCATGTTCCTCCACCAGGTCTTGTAAGTCGTCCTCATTCACCTCCAGTCCTATGGTCCTCCCCAAGGACACAATTTCATCAACAACTGGCGGCTCCTCTTCATGAGCAAACCCTTCAATATCGTGTCCAGGAACGCAATAAGGCCATAGGTTCCGCCAAGCAGAACTTAAGGTTCTCTTGAGGACACCATCCCAGGCTTTATCTATGAGTTTTAAGCAGCTCACAATGTCGAAATGATTTCTCCAAAATTCTCGAAAGGTGAGGTTTGTTCCTTCAGTCACCTCGAAACATCACTGAAATAGTGCTTTGGTGTAAAGTTTTTTAAAGTTCAAAATGACCTGCTAATGGGCTGAAGAAGTGGAGTGGTTTTGGGAGGAAGGAAATTGATCCTAATAAACTCAAATTCGTCCAGTAAGTCGTCCTGAAGGCCTGGAAGATGAGCCGGAGCATTATCCATAACGAGCAAGACTTTGAGTGGCAGATTCTTGTCTAAGAGATTTTTTACTGCAGGACTGAAAAGCTCTTGATCCACTCAACAAACAAGATACAAGTGACCCAAGCCTTGTTGTTAGACCTCCACATAACATTTAACTGGCTTTTCTGCACCTTACATTTCTTGAAAGCTTGTGGATTCTTGGAATGATACACGAGCAGGGGCTTGACTTTAAAATCCCTGCTTGCATTAGCACATAACAATAGGGTGAGACGGTCTTTCATGGGTTTGTGACCAGGCATTGCTTTCACTTCTGCTGTAATGTATGTCCTCTTTGGCATCTTTTTCCAAAAAAGACCCATCTCATCGCAGTTTAAAACTTACTGCGGTAGGTAAAACTCGGAAACCATACGCTTCTGGAAATCAGCAGCAAACGTCTCAGCTGCTTTAGCATCTGAACTCGCAGCCTCTACGTGCCTAACAACACTATGGATGCCAATTCTCCTCTTAAAGTTATGAAACCATCCCCTGCTCGCCTTGAAGCCTTCTTCGATTTCTGTAGACGTACCTGGCGCTTCACTTACGAGGTCAGTGTACAATGCCTTTGCCTTCTCGCAGATAATATTCCCGTCACAGTATCTCCTGCTAGCTGCTTATCGTTTATCCACACAATAAGCAACTTTTCTACATCTTCCAGAACATGCAGCCATTGTTTTGATATTCTCTTTACTCCTTTTGTGGCATCTAGCCCCCTTATTTCATCTTTTTTCTTTAAAATGCAAATGGTCGCCGTAGACTTCTTATAAAGTCTTGCGATGTCAGCCACTCGCATCCCTCGTTTGTGCTTCTCGATGATTTCTTTCTTAACTTCCACCATAATCATCTCCTTCTTCTCCTCCTTTTCAACATTTTTCTTTATAAGGGCCATTCTTACAGTACAGTTACTAAACATCAGTCATTACACTTGGGCACAAAATAAGAAATGCTTTAATACACAAACACGTGGTTATAATGTTAGGTTAGTGAACAGTATTCGCTCACACTGCTCTCCCGGATGTTGACTGTTAACTGAGACCCAGACCCACTGTCCGAGCCCGAGCTCAATCGGTAGCCAAACATCGGCTCAGTGTTGTGATCGTGAGTTGTGATTACATGACGCTCGGCATGTATATTTATTACTCGACATGCAAGACCTCGTTCGTTTATCAAATTAAAATTTATTAAAAATTTCTGTTTTACAAAACACTCGTAGACCAAAGGTACTCGCAAAGGAACTAGGTGCCTGTGTCTAGGAGTCACTTCCGGGTCTGACGCAATCACCCGCCTCAGAATCCTATTGGTGGAGTATGAAGCACGTAACCGATGGGCGGGGCTTGAGACTGGCAGCGCCGCAGGATGACACGTTTTCCCTTTGAAATCTGAAGTTAATGCTAATTTTGTTTATTTGTAACTAATCCGGATTATCAGAATTAACTCGGTTTCTTAAAACGGTTCCGTGTTTATTTCCGGTTTAAAATATCTAACTACTGCTGTAGCTGCGCTAGCTTAGTTAGCCTGAGAGCTAACTTTACCCCCAGGTCACTTCTGACGGAACGCGGTCAGAGACTCCAATCTCCGGACTTCCCTTTTTGTTTGTTATTATTCCTGTCTGTTGTGGTTTTAGATAACAGACAGTAACTCATAAGCAGGTAGAAGTCGGTGTTATGGCAGAGAGAAGTTCACACAGCGTGTACGACATCTTCAAGTCCATGGAGTTCGGACCTTCTGCTCCAAGTGCAGCTCTTACTGCAGCGGTGAGGACCACCTCCTCACACCCATCTCCTCACACCCATCTCCTCACACCCACCCATCTCCTCACACCCATCCACCTCCTCACACCCATCCACCTCCTCACACCCATCCACCTCCTCACACCCACCCACCTCCTCACACCCATCTCCTCACACCCACCTCCTCACACCCATCCACCCATCTCCTCACACCCATCCACCTCCTCACACCCACCTCCTCACACCCATCCACCCACCTCCTCACACCCATCCACCCACCTCCTCACACCCATCTCCTCACACCCGGGCCTTCCACATGATAGGCAAGAAACCTACCACTGAGCCACCAGTGCCCTGGTAGTGTTTTATTCAGTAGTGTGTATTATTCAGTAGTGTGTATTATTCAGCAGTGTGTATTATTCAGTAGTGTAGTTTATTCAGTAGTGTAGTTTATTCAGTAGTGTAGTTTATTCTGCAGTGTATTATTCAGTAGTGTAGTTTATTCTGCAGTGTATTATTCAGTAGTGTAGTTTATTCAGTAATGTAGTTTATTCAGTAGTGTATTAATCAGTAGTGTAGTTTATTCAGTAGTGTAGTTTATTCAGTAGTGTCCATGTGACTGGAAGTCTGACTGTAACTCTGTTCTGTTCAGATATAAGTGATTTCTTTGAGAGAGAGTTTAGGACACACTCTGGGTTTAGAACTCGGTGTGTTAATCTTTAAAAGGGTTCAAGGTGCAAAGTTTAAGAAAAATGTGTGTATGAGGGACAGCACTTTCCAAAAACTGAAAACACATATTCTAAATAATAATAATAATAACAATAATAATAATAATAATAATAACAGAATTAAATGAGTGTTTATCTGCTCACTGAATTGGACTCCTCAGATAATTCACGAACCTGTACGACTGAGTTAGAGGAGTGAGACAGAAACAGAACCAGAAACAGAACCAGAATTAAACTGTAAAATGTCACATTCTTAATCCAGTGTGTTTTGATGGATGAACAAACTACACTGCACATCTTCAGTGTTACACACAGTTAGACATCATGAGGAAGTTACTTTAATTAGGACTAACACACACACACACACACACACACACACACAGGTTCTCCATGGCTGCTGTCAGGTTCTGCAGGTGTGAATTAAACTGTTCTCTGCAGTGGAACAGAAGGTGTGAGTTTGTGTTTGTGTGTGTTAGTCATGGCTGGAGCTGCACTCCGGTTCTCTCGGCCTGTTTATAGACGGGAAGTTTGTGCTCCCGGACAACAGACAGACAGTCATGGTCTCTGATCCGAAAGGTGAGAGAGGTTTATCTTTCTGCAGCGGTCTCACTGTTTGTCCAGCTCTGGCTCCTAGCTCTTACCCCTGGGTTTTTTATCTCTTCTGCTGTAAGGTGAGGATTTGTGCAGAATTGTGTGTGCTGATGATGAAGATATTTTCAGCTGCTCCTCTTCAGCTGCTGCAGGATTTCAGGTGTGGAAAGAGCTGAGTGACAATCGCAGAGCCAAAGTCCTGCTCAGGTATAGAGACTGTGTGTCTATACAGAACGGTTTAATGATCACACACACACACACTGTGCTCACACAAAGGATGTCGTTGCAGGTTTGCGAGCTCACTGCAGAGGTACAGCCAGTGTGTGTGTGAAGTGTGTGATCTGTGTCAGACTCCTGGCTCCGCCCCAGCGCTCATCAGACTGGCACAGTATTACGCTGGCTGGGCTCAACTCCGTCACACTCTCCTGCCCGGATGGAGCCCACGAGGTGTGTGTGTGTGTGTGTGTGCACGCAAAGACAGATATTGTTTTGTATGATTGCAGAAATATGATTAAAAAGAAACTGTGTGTGTGTGTGTGTGTGTGTGTTAGGTGTGGTTGCAGTGATGTCAGATGATATTTTATTCTACTCTTTGTGGCTGAAAGTCCTTCCAGCTCTTGCTGTAGGTGAGTAAAGTCTGCACATCCCTTCAACACACACAAACGTTTAGAGTGTTCAGAGGACTGCAGTGCTGCAGAAACTGACGGCCCTGTACACACACACACACACACACACACACACACACACACACACACCTTGTTCTCTCAGTAACAGGAAACTGAACACAAGCTCAAATAAACACTTTATAAACACTGCGAACTTTCAGTATATATAACTTTCATATGCGCTCCTTTTCATCAGCACTTTACTGCAGCAGAATTTCACTCTCACCCGAAACTGTCTCATAGGTAATTCTGTCATTGTCGTTCCGGGAGTAAAACTGGCTCCTCCCACCCTCCTATTGGCCCAGCTGCTAAAAGAGGCGGGACTTCCTGCTGGTGTGCTGAACGTGGTGACGGGTAACAACTCGGTGAGAGTGAAAGTGGCTCAGAACCACCAGATCAACCACATCACCTACAGTGGAAGCAAACAGGTGTGTGTGTGTGTGTGTGTGTATTTCTGCATGTTAACATTGAAGTAATATACACCATCAGGGTGAGAGAGACCGTGTTGGAGGGACAGTTAGAAGAGCTCCTGTTCAGCGTTATTCAGACTGTGAGAAGTGAACTGTACTAAATACAAATCTGTACTTCAGGATGGAGAGCTGCTGGTCAAACAGATAGCTGGGCATGGCATCCCTGTCTCTCTCTCCCTGTCTGTCTGCTCTGTGTGTCCATTCATTATCTTTGAGACTGCAGATGTGGACAGCGCTGTGGACGGACTGATGGATGCAGCTTTCAAAAACTATAGCGAGGTAAAAAATGGCATGTGTTCTGTTTTTCTGTTCTGTATTTCACTCTCTGTCTCACTCTCTGTCTGTATCTCACTCTCATACTCTGTCTCACTCTCTGTCTGTCTGTCTGTATATGTCTCTCTCTTTCTCTTTTAAAAATGTTTAATTATTGTAGTTCCTGTGATGAACTGCACTTCCCACAATCATAAAGTGGCATTACTGTAACCATGGAAACAGCTGAACCCTGACACCTTTACTAAAAGTTTTAGTCTCTGGATTGAACACTACACCTTAACACTCTCTCTCTCTCTCTCTCTCTCTCTCTGTCAGTGGAGGTGGTTGGTGTGTGTGCAGGAGTCGGTGTATGATGCTGTGGTGGAGAAGCTAAAGTTCAGGATGGTTGGAATGAAGTGTGTGAGTGTGAGTGATGAGTGTGAGAGGGGGCGAGTGGATGCTGCAGTGCGTGATGCGGAACAGCAGGGGGCGATGGTGAGTCATCGGTTAAGGCCTGGACTGTTCCCTCACTACACTACACTGATTTATTCCATGACGTTGTTTCAGTAAAGGAAAACATGCAATAAGTAGAAAATTTTTTTGTGGGATTAATTAGAGTTTATCACAAGTGTAAAGCTGTCTGTGTTCTGACACACACACACACACACACACACACAGTTCGCTACTGTACTGGTGATTACAGAAAGTGTGTTTAGAGCTTCAGCACTTCACTTTCAAGCACCTGCAAAAGCTTATAACTGCTTAGTGTGGCAACTTCTAATGTAAAAGTGTGTGTGTGTGTGTGTGTGTGTGTGCTGTAGTTGATCCAGTCTTGTTCTCCACCTTCCTCTGGATGTGTGTATCCCCCCACTGTGGTATGTAACACGGCTCCCTCCTCCTCCTTGGTGGTGTCTCCTCCGCTCGGCCCCGTTGTGCCCCTGCTGTCCTTCAGGAGCGCTGCAGAGGCTGTAGCTTTGGGTAAATATGAGCTTGTCCTCATCAAGTCTCATTCTGTACAGTGTGTGTGATCCTGATCAATAATAATAATAATAATAATAAGCGGAAGATTAAACCTACCCACTTACAGCACCTACTCATAGTGGCTCGACTGTATTTACTGTTAGACGTTTGGTGTTTTTTTGAGCAGAATTCTGTGTTTATTGTGTTTATTGTATATCAGTGGAAAATAACAGAAGCTCTGAATTTTTAAAGGAAACTGCAGACCTCATGGTCGAGCTGCGTCCATCTGGACTGAAGATCTGACGCTGGCTTTGGAGACTGCAAAGAGGTACAGTGTGTGTGTGTGTGTGTGTGTGTTTAGTAATGTACTGTATAGTGTGCAGTGTGTGTGTGTGTGTGTAGTGTGTTTAGTAATGTACTGTATAGTGTGCAGTGTGTGTGTGTGTGTGTGTGTTTAGTAATGTACTGTATAGTGTGCAGTGTGTGTGTGTGTGTG
>NC_080711.1:12500-15000 GCF_019097595.1 Hemibagrus wyckioides | reverse complement strand
GACAAGAGAAATACAAAAAAATCTGCACAAACATCAAGAGTCATTTTGTAACTGCATCAGCAAATTATTCACTAACTACTATCTACTCCAACACATTTAACCCAAACAAATTTAAGGATCAGAACAACGTCCCACTTTAGTGAAGGTCTAAATCACATCCACCAGACTGAAGTGTTTTAGCCTGGAGTGGCCTGGTCAGTCTTCAGTACTGCTGTGTTTGAGAGACTCTGCTGAATCACGTTGTTGCTCATGAGGATTTTGTTCCTCAAGAAAAATTTTTGTCGTATGGTGCACTGGTCACTGGCTCAGTCAAGGTCAGAGATGTTGAGAAGATTTAAATAAATGTAGACACTGTGTTTCTAATGTTCTTTGATTTTTTCCACTTGCTATATCCAGGCTCTTAGCATGTGCCAAATGAGCGACGGATGAAAGTAAAAGCCAGATGAAGGATGAGACTCGATTCAGGGTGTAAATGACATACTGTTCTTTCCTGAAGTTTCTCCTGTCCCTTACTAGAAGAGAAAGTACTGGCTGATGTGGTCAGTCTCTGGGAAGATTGCGTGTTTGGTCTGTGAACTGGATCTCTCTCAGGTGTCCTTCTGTCTGGAGGCTTTCCACAATGCAGTGACTGCAGCTCTTGTGAATGAGTGACCCTTCTCTGCTCACTTATCTGTTCTCCATCAGGAAAATCTGTTTTTTTTTTCCTCTGAGAAGTAATTATCCCGTTTTTTGGGTCGCTTAGCCATTTTTCTGAATTTTTACCCTGATTTTTATACCAAGAAATGTAAGATAAAAACGTACCCTGTTGCTTATTTTATTCTATCTCCCTGATTAGTGCAGCGATATTCATATAAATTTAGTTATTGATTTTTAAACAGAATTTCAATGTGATCTGAAATTCTGTGATTGAACACACACAATTTAGTGTACTGCTGACCACGGGTGTAAAGAGTGATTAAATGAGTTATTGCATCGTCTGATGTCTCTGATCCACGAGGTGTTTTCACCTACAGAACTGTTTCTCACAGCAGAAGATAAGCAGTTATAGAAATACTCAAACCAGCTCATCTGACACTAACAGATATGTCACTGAGTTCAGACTTTTTCTTCAGTCTGATGTTTGATGTGAACATTACCTGAAGCTCTTGACCTGAATCTGCAGGAGTTTATACACTGTGCTGCTGACACATGATTGGCTGAACTGCATGAATGTGCATGTACAGGTGTTCCTAATAAAGTGGACAGTGATATTATATACAATAAGCTGTATTTCAGTCATTGTTGGATTTTGGTCACTCCTGCTGGCTCAATTATATTTGCTTTATTCATGTATGTGAGATTATACATGAATTACTGACCATTATCTTTTTATTTATATCATTCTTATTATTTATCTGTAAGTCTTACTGACTGTGTGTGTGTGTGTGTGTGTGTGTGTGTAGTCTGTGTGTAGGTTCTGTGTGTGTGAACACTCCCTCGGTGACCGATCCTTCACTCCCACAATCTGGACGGAGAGAAAGTGGGACCTGCACTGACGGAGGTGGAGAGGTAAAGACGATAAAGACAGGAGAGTGAGATAGTAAACTCTGTAAAAACACTCTTCACACATGTCACTGTTGATCTGGAGGTCAGTTTGAGCTCATTGTTATTTTGAAAGAACCCTATAAATCCCACACATCTCACAGGTCTATATATGCATCATTTTATTTGTGATGAAGAATGTGTGCACTGTCAGTAACATCAGTTTCTGGAGTGAATCTTTTTGTGACACTTTGCATTTATTTGAATTATTCTTATCATTTTGCTGTGTGTGTTTAAATTATATTATATTTTGTTCTTCTAAGAGTTATAGAATAAGTTCCTCTAGTGTTCCTCTGTGTTTCTGTCTAAGTTTCATGAAGGATGGAGTGATTCTGAGCAGTAGATAACTCCCTGACTGTCCTGGTTGTTGGATTGTAGGGTCTGTATCAGTTCCTGAGGGCATCTGTGGCTCCATCCCGCTCTGAACCCGTCTCTCTGGACTACACCGGTTTTGGTACTGCAGCATCCCGGTTCCTGGTGCCGGAAGGTTCTGATCCATCCAGGTGTGTGTTTGAACACTAACACATAAAAACATGTAAACTAAAATACATTCATCGATACGTTCAGGAATTTTGGCTTAAATTATTTTTAGACAAACAAAAAACACACGCTGACCTGAAACCCACAGTTTCTGTGTGATGTCAACGAGTTAGCATGTAGGCTAAGTTTTTTATTAACTACGTTATTCTGAAACTTCACACACTGAACTTGTTTTAGCTGATCCACTGTATTTGGGTTAAAGACACTGTGGACATTTCACTCACTATTACTCTTCTAATCCCACCCCCCATGTCTCTCTCAGTGTCTCTCGCTCCTGCTCTCACCTGGTCAGGGGGAAGGTGTGTAAAGCTGATTCAGGCTACAGTAGGGAAGTGCGGGCTCCAGGGGGGACGGTTGTGGCTCACTGTCCTGACGGTGG
>NC_080711.1:0-2500 GCF_019097595.1 Hemibagrus wyckioides | reverse complement strand
CGCTTCAGACTCGGGAATCTTTTCAGAAGTTCTTGCTTCAACAGTGATTGAACGGAACTTCTTCCCATTCAGATATTCCACTCTGCGCTTTTATTTTGCTTGTATAAATTTCTATTTTTGTACATTTTGATAAAAAACAAAAAACCGATAAACCCAGCCGAAATGGAGACTTCTCAGATCCGTCAGAACTTCCACCGCGACTGCGAGGCCGCCATTAACAAGATGATCAACCTGGAGCTCTACGCCTCCTACACCTACACCTCCATGGTGAGAAGCTCCGAGTGTGTGGAAATGGGCTGGGAGTGGAGGTGGACAGCAGACTGAGTGGGTATGAGAGGTGTTGGTGTACTTTATAGTTCAGTTATTTGACTTTATTTTACCACAGGCCTTCTACTTTTCTCGGGATGACGTCGCGCTCGAGGGTTTCGCGCATTTCTTCAAAGAGAACAGTCACGAGGAGCGCGAGCACGCGGACAAGTTCATGTCCTTTCAGAACAAGAGAGGAGGCCGCATTTTCCTGCAGGATGTCAAGGTAAAAATAATTTATATGGAACATTACTTGGTTCACTTTAACGATCTCTTAAAGATCTACACTTCATTCCATCTAGCAGTGGTGTGATCCGTTTCTGTCCAATCAGAGCCATTACAAACATCACGTGGTTTCTGTTCTCTGGATCAGAGCAAAACACTGTATTTGTGTTGTACAGGATGGTGTGACTCTACTGCCTCGGGTCACTACACTGCTGCTTTTTTTATTTATTTATTTATTTATTTTAACACTGCTGTTTCCTCTAGAAACCGGAGCGTGATGAGTGGGGCAGTGGACTGGAGGCCATGCAGTGTGCTCTGCAGCTGGAGAAGACCGTGAACCAGGCTCTGCTGGACCTGCACAAACTCGCTTCTGATAAAGGAGATCCTCATGTGAGTGTGTTTAATGTTCTTTACACACACACACACACACACCCCCGAGTCAGCAGTCTCGTGCTGAGTCATGGTGCTCACGTGTTCGTGCCCTTTAGCAGAAGTGGACGTGTTTTTAAGATCACGTAAACACAATTGTGTCCGTGACTCAGATGAAGAACCAAAAACATTTTAAAGGGCATTTTCTCTCTACTGAAATTCCTCACTAAAGTTCATCACTGCATATTTACTCTTAACTAAGTGTCGATTTATTTATTTTAAATGAGTTTTTTTTGTTTTGTTTTTTAATTGATCTGATCTTTCTTTTTAGCTGTGTGACTTCCTGGAGTCCCACTATCTGAACGAGCAGGTGGAGGCCATAAAGAAACTGGGTGACCACATCACCAACCTCACCAAGATGGATGCCGCCAACAACCGCATGGCCGAGTACCTGTTCGATAAGCACACCCTGGGAGGAAAGAGTTAAATTAACTCTGTTGTGCAGTGTCCATTAACAGATACTAATAAGAAATGTGATTTGTGTTCCTGTAGAATTGAGTAAACTGTCAAAATCAGATTCCTCTGAACCTTGCTTCAATGTTAATCTCTACTGATTCTGATGAATAAACATTTTTGAGCTGGACTGAGTGTTTTTTTTTTTTTTGTTTGGTCAGTTGAGATGGTCAGGTTGTGTTTCATCGAACACACTAACACTTCATCTGGAAATGAGCTGTCACAGCCTTAAATATAGGGTTATAGTTAAAAGTATGCATCCAGTATAGTTTAAATTAATAAATCGGGGGCAAGCACCAAAGGTATGTCGGTGTCCTATTGTTATGCATCCCCTTTATTACTCATCTGCTACTGGATAGTGGCAATGGCAGCACATAGAACTGTGGCAGAAAGTTTGTGGTAATTGCTGCCGGTGCTCTAGTACACCTTTGGGCCCAATTTGGGAGCATGTTTATGGTCCTAACTTTTGAATTGTGTGTCTAAAACTAAAAGCCAGGCATTCCTTTGGTTCAGATCAGTTCAGTGCACCCTATGATGCAATTTCCTGCTTACCATTACCTTGGATCATGTGTTTCAATCAGAACCAAAATTTGGTACATCAAGAGAGAGCCTCACAAAATGCATCTAAAGACTTTTGATACTCCCAAACATTAGTGACATGGTCCCGAAACAGGAACTGAGGCAGTATCTCAGCAACAACTTCCCGCCCTGACACAAAACTGGGTTTTTCAGAACCATAACCTCAGGCTGTGCAACTCTCTTTGTGTCAGTGCCATCTTCTGGTCAAAAGTTGTAATAACATGCCAAAGATAGCTTCCATTTCAGTGACTTTTTTGCTAATAGTTCCCGAAAATTGTTGTGCATTATCTTGACACCTGTATGGTTAAAAGAAATTTTAATACTCTAGAAATGTTCTACAGATAAAATGTGCCAATGTTTGCACAAACTGGGGAAAAACTGAAAAACCTCAGTATTATTTTTAGATTAGAAAAACAGAAGTTTCTATTTCTAGTTATATTTAATGTTTTGGAACATGACTGTAACATGTTCCTGTTTTAGCGTGCAGGTATAAACAGTCATTCCCTCA